>NC_090230.1:41706039-41826039 GCF_024489055.1 Chanodichthys erythropterus | reverse complement strand
CTCCCAGGATTTGTCCAGCTGAGGTATGGCATAATCTTTACAGATAAAACAACGTATTTTTCTTTTGTGAAACTAAAAGAGCAAAAACAAGAGCCAGTTATCCGTGAACAAAAGTAGGAGCTTTTGATAAGCATCCACAATTCCCGTTTGTGCAATATTTCAGATGGAGATCACTGCCAAACACCACTATAGTACTTATCAAAAATAAATAATACATTTTTGTAAAACTTTAGACTATGCAAATAATGAAATAACCACATTTGGTTTGTGTACCTTAGTGGGCCAGAGTTCAGAATCTCAGGTCTCAATTATGTACCTAAACTGTTGACTTTTTGGGGATTTTTTAGGAATCGTTCTCTCAGTCCAGCTCAGAATCACTCTTAAAAGATTAGTTAAAAGCTTGCACAGGTTAACATCAACTAGAAAGTAAATTATACCTGCCTAAGACTCCATGATCTTTCCAATACACTGACTAATCCTTAAGAGACTGAGATAAATGCCAAGCCGATATCAGTTTTCCTAATGCTACCGCTTTAACTACATCCTGCTTCCACAAAACAGCAAATATGGGCATTTTCATGGGCAGACCTAGAGATGGCAGAGACTACAAACAAAGTTTCCATTCTCCCCTTCCTGAAAAACAAGAAAGGTACAGGTAGAGGGGAAAAAAGGAAAGAGGACTGAGATTAAGGGCTAAATCTTTCGATCAATTCCACGTCTGAAAAAGAGTCAGGCATTATTCTCGTTCCTGGCTACAACTTCAGAGAGCAATTCAAAAGGAGGCCATGCGAATATGGTTAGCAAAAAAAAAAAAAAAAAAACTCGAGCCGACTACTATAAAGTCCCAAATTATGAATAAAGTCCTGCATTTTTCCGCTTCTGACACCTACTTGCCAAGGCCAAAACCCACAGCGTGTCCTGTTAACGGTGATTTGGTTAATGGCCATTGGTGGAAACAGGACTTGGCCAACAGCTCTGAGCAGGAACAGACTAATGAGGAGAATGTGAATGAGCCTGTGCATAATGAGTACATATTCCTTGAGTCATTTAACACATTGCAGCTCTTGCAGCACCTCTGCTCTAAAGGACCACGTCTAAGTGAGTTTTAACCTGGGACGAAGTTGTATAGACATTTTGGCCAATATTTATTATATTAAATTGGGCAGTAATTGTTTTGTATTTGCATTAGGATTGCTTATATTAAACATTAATAAATTATTATATAAATATAATATTGTACAATATCACAATGTAGAATATAACATGTTTTCAGTTAAATTAAACACTGTTATAACATGAAAATTAACAGGAAAAAAAGAAAAATATAGAGCAGAAAAGGAATAACTTTAGTATTAAACTGGAAGAATAAGGTCTGATTTTATTAAAATATTACATATAAAAAATATGGTCACTGAAACATGGGTCCTGTTCTGTTTAAAAAGCAACAATCCAATTTTTAATGTATGCACATACTATGCATATTTTAGGTACATTGATGATAAATATGTGTACAGTAGATTAATCTGTTGTTGACTACACTGCAAAACACTTCTGATTTCAAATGAATATTCCAGTTAAATATATCTAAATATCCTTGAAAAATAATTTTCTTGAGAAGCAACAAATAAGGTTTTATGTTCAGAAAATATGTATTTTGTATTTTTCACTTGTTTCACATATAAAGAAGTTAAAAACAAGATAAAAAAAAAATCTACCAGTGAAGTAAAACTTAACCAATGAAAATATCATATAACATGTTGCTTAAATTTGTACTGTTTTAAAGATTTTAACAGTTAAAAAAATAATTTGATCTTATGTAAGAAGTCAAGTTTTGCATTTTTGCTGACCATAAGGAAAAAAAATATATTCTAGCAATGTACAAAATACATAAAAACTTAAAAAAACATTGTAGATTTAAATCTAGAGAATGTAAACGGGAGGACCAGATATCTGGATTAACGGCTGCAGGTGGGAACTGTCCTACTGGCAGGATGATGGAGAGTCTTACTTACACAACACATCAGAAACAAGAGGAAATGCCTGGATAACTGGGATGTTAAGCCTTCCTTGGGAGACAGAATGAATGGATGGTGTTAGAGGTGAAAAAGAAAAAGACAGATGGGAAAAAAGCCAAAGAGACCAAGTCTTTTAGGAAGCTTAAATGCGGTAAATGCAACAGAATACTGCTTAGTTGAAGAAGATATTGAACTTACTGTGAAGAAACTCATTTCACATCCTGTGCAATGTTTTATTATACATCTCAAAATTTCCAACCCTGGATCTTTGGGCCTGAAAGGTTGAGAATCTGAGCATGTTCCATTCACCATTATACAATAGAAAAAGGAACATAATAATTGGTTAGTGGTGTTAATTGTCTTTGTGGCCATTTAGGTGCCTCATATCTCATATTTGACTGAAAAAGATGTTTCAACTACTGAGTGACATCTAACACCAATTAGTGGCGATATAGAGGTGTCAGGAGTCATGTGGCTTGTGTGTGTGTCTGCATGGGAGAGAGTCAAATTAAGCAATTCCAGACTGTTAAACTCCAGTGGTGTTTATTTAACAGCCACTTTGACTGGCCAGTTAACTCTTTTTCATCAGCTGTGAAACCATTACAGGGGCCCTGGGAGAAGAGGGAACCGGTAGGCCTCACCCCATCACCAAACACTTCATTCACTTTGCTAAGATCCACAGCTTTCTCTAAGCTCTTGGGGTGAAGTTCATGACTGATGGTTTTCAAAATCCTTGATAAATATCCATTCCCCTTCCAGGCGAAGTAATACAGGCTGACAGGGTGGACGCAAGGTAGAGATGATCCTCCTTAATGGAGTGATACTTTATGGGCCCCGAGAGAGTCACGTGACAATCAGCGTGAATGTGAACGGAACGATGAGAGAGAGTCGAAGAGGAAAAGGAGGGGAGCAAAAGAAAAAAAAAAAGCCAAATAAAGGATAAATTATGATGGAAGACGAAAGCTGGATTATAACTGAGCTCTTGTCTATTTCTTCCAAAGATCTTCTTTAAAGTATAGCAGCTCATCCATTGTGCCCAAATGAGATTGAAAAGCTGCAGATCTGTAGTAATAAAACCCAGATGCTTCAGAAATGGCCAGCACAGGCCTGAAAACTACCAGAACATCAGGCTTTCACTCTTTTTTTCCCCACATCCTCATCCTTTTTAAATCTCCACCAGATGGAATCAAGCTTTTTCTCCTGTATTTTTTTTTTCTGGGAGATGGTTTAACTTCATCAAGGGAGAATTACCCAGCAGATGTGTAGAGCAAGTTAAGCGTGACACGTTAAAATAGCCCAAAAAGGTTTGGTGTGAATTAAGAAGAACAACAAGTCTTCCTACCCTGAACACATAAAACTTGCCTGGAATCTGCAGCTGGGACAGAAGAGAGCTGAACGTAGCGGTTTCCAATCTCTAAACCAATTGACATTCCCTTTGTTTAAGGATGTGCTGTGTGACCACCGTGATGACAATCTAGACACTTTAAAAACTCACTTTACTTCAAGAAGAATCCCAGCCTGAGATTTGGGTCGAATCATGCTCTACGTGTATGCTAACTCTTAGCAAGCTCAACATTATGCATTGTTGCAATTTGAAATGTATCATTATGGAATGCAATTCATAATGCAAAGAACACATCTTCTAACGTCTTCTACGTTCACTTTTCCCTTTCGGGTTGAAAACCGCCATAGTGGAGCAATAGTTTCAAGAGAATCCTGCTAAGCAAGTTAGTCTTAAGTTAGATAAACTGTCAACATGTTCATAGTTAGCTACCTAAATAACGCTATTGGTTTAAATGCCATGACCATTTGAAGGTAACTATATCGCCCCCTACAGTTTTGTTACTGGCACAGTTAAGATAGTCACCCAATATTGAAAATTGTTTCATCATTTAGTCACCATCATGCTGTTCCAAACTTGGTATGACTTACTTTCTTCTGTGAAACACAAAAAAAGATATTCTGAAGAACAAAAACAGAAACATTCTTCAAAATGTCTTCTTTCCTGTTCTGCAGAAGAATGAAAGCCATACATATTTTGAATGACATAAGGGTGAATAAATAACAGAACAGAATAAATGACAGCATTTCCATTTCTGGGTAAGCTTATTTATGCATAATGAAACCACACGCTTGCAATACATTGGCACAATTCTCAGTACCAGGGCACAAACTATTTGTAAACTCAGTAGTATGTTTTTGGGTTGGTTGCACCACTGTGTGTGAATAAACTGGATTTTGTTATGTGAATTGGTAAACAGTAATCTTGAAACAGTCAAGAAACAGATTTTCATTGTAAAATTCTTCAGTTCATCTGTGGAACAGAGCCTCAACTTTCACGCGGTCTCTTTGTTCCTGCAGCGGGACAAATGACAGATCTGAAAAATGGCAGCCAGCTTTACGTCACCACACTGTCTTGATAAGATGACAACTCAAAACACAGTTGGAGAATAACAGGAACTTAATAAACCCTTCGCAGACTACATGACGACTTCTCCACTTTTGCCCTGTTTTCTTTATCCCTGAATGTAATTTGTCAGTCATTACAAAAACTGTATTTGAAGAGTAACTTACAAGGAGCCACAGAGGTTATCGATTATAAGAAAAAAGTACACTTCAATGGAAAATAAAAGAGAGCCAATAGAGATTTAACACCAAAGCAAACTACTCAATTTAAAAACAGCTGGAAACAGTAGCCTGGCTATTAAGTCATTGACAATGATTGTCCGCCAACTCTTTCTTGCATCTGTGAGAACATTTTTTCATTTTTATTTGGTAAAGAGCTCTTGTCAGCAGAGCTAAGAGCTTGGCAGGCGTAGACTTGATAGCTTCAAAAGAACATGTTCTTGAAAAACCTGGAGTCTAGTATATGAAGCTCAAAGTATGATATGTATTCTCCTCAAGATCATATATTTGCAAACTTAGACGTCTAGTTTTCCACCAAAAAAACTCATAAATTCAAGTTCAGCTCCAAAAAAAAAAAAAGTGCATGGAATGCCAAATTACCTGATGATATAGAATTGGCTCTTTTAGTAAGGCTTACAACAAATTTCTGGCTCACGGTCAGACTCAGGATTCAAGGGGAACCCTTCTTCTGTTTATGAGGTTTCACTTTCCATAGAGCAGTAAACAAACAAACAAACACATACAGTACCCTCGAGACACACCCGCATCATTAGTGGGCCACTGGAGACTGGGGACTACCTTTTCTGGAACATATATATTTAGTGGCTCTCTCTCCTCTTTGCGGTGCGAGGCAAACCCCTGGCTGCCGACCTAAAACCGTGGAAATTCAATTACAGCCATTTAAGTGTTTCATAAAGCCATAGGAGGCTAGCCAGAGGTATGCTTATAAAACCAGGAGCAAGTGAAGGTGACGAGTGCTAACGGTCCAGTGCTCTCCCTGTTGCTCTCTTTTTATACTCCCTCTTTCCATCTGTCCCCCTCTCCTTGCTTAGAAACACTGAATGGGTTACCAGGAGGACAATGACAGACAAAACAACAGCCCCAGATACACTCGTAAATCACGGTGGGTTGGCTGAAGTCCCAGGTTAAGAGTAAGCCGCTGTTTCTGAGCTTTACGTGCATCCAAAAGCTCATAGGGAGACCCACCCAGACAGTCAGAGTTACCAGCCAATGCAGAATCCACTGAGAGATGAATGAGTGAGAAATGGAAAATTTTGAATTTTTTCTACAGCTGGATTAAAAGAAGAACAGGCAGAAAGTGTGGTGTGCCTCAGGTGTCTGTCTTAGGACTAATGTATATTTTCTTTAAAGGAAAGTTCTGTCATTGTTTACTCACCCACGTGTTCTTTCAAAATTGCATTTGTTTTTTTCTTGGAGCACAAAAGGAGAAAATTTACAGAACTGTACTGGTCAAACTTTTCCATGTATTTAGAATGAACAGAAACAGGGTGTCAAGCTTTAAAAATTATATAATAGCTTGTCATCCACAAAATTGTGTTATATTCCAAGTCTGTTCTGAAGTCATACAATAGCTTTGAGTGAGAAGCAGACCAGAATGTAAGTCATTATTAAAATCAAGAAAAATACTTTTGGGTCTGCTCCACACACAAAGCTATTATATGGCTTCAGAATACTTAGAATATAGCAGTATTGACTAATCTTATTATACTTTGAAGCATGAAAGCTTCAATCCACATTCAGTGCAATTACATGAAAACAAGTAATGACTACATTTCTTCAAAATGTGACAATCTGACAGAAAATAAGTCACAGAAAGACATGAGGGTTAGTAAACGATAGCATGATTAGAAATGGAAGACCAGTCAAGAGAGCACAAATCGGAGCTACAGTTGGCTGTTGGGTGCTACATTAATAGGCATGAAGGGGGCAACTCCTTGTGGTGACATGCTCAGTAATTTCTTGCGGTGTGATATAGCTTTTATGAGTACTGGAAGGCATCCCCGAGAGGTTTCCAGCTCGCTCCGCAGGCTGCTGTAGGTGCTACAGCAACAAGCTATGAGGGGAAGCAAGACCACACAAAGCTAAAGCTAGTGGGAGTAGTAAAAGCAAGGGAGGAGTGTGTGCTAAAACACATAATGTTACCAGACAGACGAACAACCACAACAGCATGTGCTGTAACAGTTTAGAACCAGAATTGCCAGGTTGAAATTAAGAGGCAAGGGCCCACCTTGTAATGGCTCTGGTATTGGTGCTCAATGACTTTAAATAACTAAAAAATTTATGTAGAACTTAGTTGTGACATGCATAAATCAAATGACGACCAAGGGCCTGTTTTTCAGAGGGCATCAATGGCAGTCCTTTAACTAACTACTTTATCTGTTTCTAAGCAATTTAGTGTAGCTTTTGATCAAATAAAAATAAAATAAAATAAAAGTACTTCCAAAAATTACTGAAGCTGCATATAAAAACTACTTGGCTCAAAAATATAAAGGGGCATCATGCTTCTGATGTGGATTAAACTCAAATCTTATAAAACGAAAAAGAAAAACACAAACTTCTGAAACTCTTCCCAATAGGGGAAACCTCCATGGACATGTTGTATGAGAAGGTTATATTTAAGAGTGAAGTCTAGTAAAATGAGCTGTTCTGCCAAGAGATCAGCCAGGAGAAACTGGGATCATATATAAAGCTATGAGAAAGGAGAAAGCTGAGAATCTCTGAGGACATCTGAATCATGCGTTCCTGAACAGAATATCAGAGTTAAGAGGAGCAAACACTCGCCAACAAATTTTGGACAAGAGCACAGGGCTTCCTCCGGTGACGTGACACAGCCATATAAAAACACTGGAGAAATACTGGGCACAGTATCAGAGCTAATCTTAATGTTTCATCTAAGTCCTTGACTTTAGAAGAAAGATGGAGGGAGAGAGGAGGAAATAATTAAGAAAAAGTTTTTTTTTAAAAAGATGGAAAGATGACTAGAAGAAAAGATGCAAGGAAGATTGGACAAATGGAAGAAAGGAAGAAAGAAAAAAGTATTAATAAATCAAAAATAAATATGGAGAATACAAATAAATGTGAAATGTGAAATTATTTAATCTATGTAAAATGTAATAAAACACTAATACCGAGAAATATTATTACAATTCAAAATAATTTATATATTTTAATATATTTTAAACACTAATTCCTGTGAAGGCCAAGCTGAATTGTCAGCATCATCACTCCAGTTTTCAGAGTTTAGCTAGGTCTTTTCCAGTGATATATTCATTTATCACTGGCTGCATTAAAATCAGTAATTTCAGTTGGGTTTGAAATACAGCAGCCATCTGTTATCTTAGAATAACTGGTGAAGGCTTTATTACTGACTGGGTGGGCATGTACAGTCCTAATGGATGAGGTGTAACACACTTCCCAGGCCTCAAGGAAACTCAGCTTATTAAGCCTGATGACTTATGGAAAACAAATTGCTCCTAAGATAACAGTGAAAATGTGCACCCGCACTGCGATGCAATTACACAGAGCGCTATTCCATAAAGCTGTTGAGACAAACCAAATAATCAGTCTTTTTCTCAGAAATTCCACAAGTCAGGTGCAGCAGTGGGGTGAAATGGGATGTAATCTCTTCATCTAGACTAGTTGAGTCCAGTAGTCCGTTAATTTGTTTTTTCCCTCCCTCGTCCATAAATCAATTCTAAATAAGGAGACGGCAGGTCCACAGGCTTCATTCCCATACCCTTTTGAGAACATAGGGTGGTCCCCATGCTAGCGCAGCCCGTTTACGCTCTGCCAACAACAATTCTGCGGTTGAGATGTGACAAATAAAGTGGGTTAAAAAGTGGTCTTTTTTTATAGTTGGGACACAACTCATAACCCTTTTAAAAAGGCACCTAAATGTATTAAAATATAAACCACATTTTCTATGATTACGTAGCCGCCTGCTACGCAGTCAGAGTGGCTCTCAGTACAGTAATAACCAACATATGTTTGCTAAAATCGCATTTTGATTTCCTCTATAGGAAAATGAAAATTACCAGTACAGTGGGTGAACTTTCACAGGGCTAAAAGACAGAAAACAAGATTCATTATGCAGTTCACCAAAGCAAACTTCCTTGAAATGGAAAGCGGATGCCGTCTGGCTTGGGATAGATGGAGAGCTGCTTAAAGAGTTGATCAGTTCCAGGTCTTCTGTTGTCCCCAGTGATGTTGGTTTGGCGGTGAAACTAGGGGGACCAGGGTTCACGGCTACGCAAACAAACACAGCGTAACGCTGGTTTGGATGGACTCACTGAGCCTGGTTTGTGAAGATGAGGCTTTTTATGGAGGGCCGACAGGAGAAGGGCTCTCATTGTGCGAGGGAAGGCGCATACGCAATACAGCGGCTTTTTCTGGAGGGTCCAGTTCACCGCGCTGGGCTGACTCATTCACCACAGGCAGGTCTGCCGGACAGAGAGGAAGGATTCTGGGATAGCCTGGGAATAGTTTGAGCTAAATATGTTGTTCTCTTGGGAGTTCTCTCTCACACTCATCAACTCCCACTTTTATTTACCTGTCTGATGTTAATTAAAAGGAGGGAGGGTAAATAATAAATATGACCAGTCAGCCTTTTTGACTCAATGGGCTGCCTTTAATGGTAAACTTGAGTTAGGAATCTAGAGGTGGGTGTTTCTTCAACTACGACCACTTTTGGCCCTGTGGATTATTAGAAACTAAAAATTCATAAAATAAACACTTTTCATACTCATACCAGTTCACTTCATTTGTCTACTAACAACAACATTGTCTAAACATAAATTTCTTCCTATTAAACATTTCCACCCTAGTGTAATTTCCACCACACCTCACATTATTTATAATGTATAGCATTCTGTGATGGAAAAGACATTTTACACTTTTTTGGAATAAAATCTAATCTAATTTCATAGCTAGCATCTTGTGTATCAAATAAGTTATATTTATACACCTTTTTTTTTAATAATTTCACAATTTTCAATTAGAAATATGTACAATAAAAACATTCTGCTATATAATATGTAATTATAATATATAATATTCTGCTATATGGTGTGGTGGAAATTATGTCAGTCAATGGCTAATGGGATAATTCTTAAAAAAAAACCTATGTAAATCATCTTTGATCAATACATACTGAAATGTTAACTTTTTTTATATTTTCAGATTTGTTTAGTACGTAAGTTTTAATGTCTGGATCTAGGACAAGAGTACAAATAGTTAATATAATTCTTTACTGACACCATTGTGTCCTTGGTTAACAAGTACACTAACTTCACAAACTTTATTAAAAGCAAAATTGGTGTGGTGGAGATGACGGGGCAGAGCTTTAAGATCTCATGCAACAAACAAACAGGACAATCTAAATCACAGTGCGTACTCTCCCTTTCATTGCTTCCATGACCAGTATCACTCCTGAGTCTATAAGCTGGATCACGAACTGTTGGTACTGATCCATCCTTGAGTACAACTTTTTAGCAAAACCTGTGTTTTGTATTGTCTCTTTGCATTGACCTTTGTTCACAAAGCAGTCTGGAGTGAAATTATTTGCGCAAACATAAACAAATTTAGGTATATTTTGGGCCGCATTACCTTAAAAAATTAATCCACAGCATCCTCAGTGGCTCAGATGTTGGGAGAAAATGAAGACTCCTATGTTTACTCTTACATCCAACAACAGAACACCAGGACTGCTTACGAGACATTGTTGTTGGTAAAGCTGCTCGAACATGGAGAAAACTCGCTGAGGGCTACAGAACTACAGAAATGCAGGACTGTCAGTCAGCGGCCTTGGGAATCAAAACGGCATGTCTAATAAGACTGCTTTGGTTTAATGGATAATAAAAAGAAAGGAGTGGGTAGATTTTTTTCATTGTAGGGTGGTTGTGTTCACACACTGCTAACACACATTTATGTCCAAACAACATGTAAAAGTGGATTTTGCATAATAGGTGCCCTTTAAACAATTTATGTTTTTATGACAGATTTTTGTAGTTCAAAGTGGCTGAAAGTCTAGTTCTAGGGTAAGGCTAAAACAAGCAACAGGCATGGTAACAGTTTCTAATGCTGTTGTAATGTAATCTTTATATAACAGAAATAGTTTAAATCTGTTATTTTTCATAAAAATCAACCTATGGGACATAAAAGTGCCCAAAGTTGAACAAACACCCAGGTATGTATACACAAAGGGAAGGGGTAGATCATCAACAAGCTTGTGAAAATCATGAGATCAAAGTCTCTATTTCAAAAATGCAACAAAAAAGGATTCAAAAACATAATTTGATTCCCTAACTCTCCGTTTCTCTCAGTGTTTGTACTCATCTTAAGGTTAGCGACCCATGAAGGTAATCACATTAAACACTGTGCTGATCTTTCTTTCACAGAAAATCAAGTAAGATAAAAGCCCAGTCATGTTAGAATGCATTCAAACAGGAGGAAAACTCAAGAGCATGAAAGTCGAGAAAAGTCAAGAGCATGAAAAAAAAGAAAAGAAAAGGAAGAAGAAACATGAATAAAGACAACATATGAAAAAGGACTTAAAACCTAAGTTAATGGGGCTGGAGAAAAACAAGTGAGCAAATCACTCATAGACGAACAAGTACTAGAAAATACCACCACATCTAACGGAGAGCCATTCCCGGTTCACACTCTGAGTTTAAGTACACAGTCTGATGGAGGTAAATGCTGAATGTGACATATGGAAATTCCTGCTTAATATACACAAATAAAGCCACTTAGCTTGAGTCATTAATCACACAGAGGTGATTTTGTTCACAAAGCACCGTTGTGGCCTTGCTAACTTTCGCATTAAGGAAAAACGCTTTCACAGGAAGTCAGGTATGTAATAGTAGTAGTTAACTTCTTATACAGGAACCAGCAGTGAATGAAAATGAGACTACAGGCGTGCGAGTATTTGCATGCATATCTCCTCTCTCGCCTAAGGTTCATATGGTTTCCATCCCAGAAATGTCATGTTCGATAACAGCCATGACACTAATGGCAACCAAGAATCTCTCACCTCTTTGCTGCTAGAGTTCATGTGCACCTGCAAGACTTTAATGAACTAAACATATTTCATGTATCTCGAATGATTCAATCGCAAGTGCTCAGAGGTATAAAGGTTTAAATGGGAGGTTTGAAAACACAAGTGACCGTATCACATTTGTAGCGCAATGATATGATAAATGATATATGTGTGGTCACATTAGTGAAATAGTGGCAAAATTTTGAGGGCAAAAAAGGTCAATTGTCTACTGTCAATAGCTTTCTATTGTTCAACATGGTGAATCCATATTGAACCTGTTGCAAAATCTGTGTGGGAAATCTTTCACCTTCATCCGAAATTACAGACTGCATGGATTCCTATAGAAATGGTGGTATTTCATCAGTGCAAATTCGCAAGATAACAGCAAATTTGACTGCACCTCAATGCATCCTGGACTGAAGCGCAGAACGTTCAAATGTTCGCCTGTGATCCATCAACCTCAAATATGGATTATCCTTTAAAACATGTAAGTAGAAGCCATTTCATATGGACGCTCACTCTAATGTTAATCTACATAAATGTGCGCTATTGTTAGGCACAGATCCAGGTGTTTGTGTGGAGTGTGGAAGCTAAAGTATAGCGAGCTAACTTCATGACATGGAGGCGCCGGCGCGATCACTTGCATTTTTTCCTGATAACAGCGGAAACAACTCAAAATCAAAAAATGGCCATACAGATAAGAGTAATAATAAACTTTTATTTGTGTTAACTCATAATAACAACAAAACATTGTAGTTTTGTGAAATAAAGAAAACAAACAGGATGCACTTTCTGCCTTCTCGGTCTCTGTGAACTGGAAAGCGTCACAAAAATGAACCGAAACCACTGATCTGTATAAATGATCATTTATATAGATCAGTGGCTGAAACTCAGTGTATAGGTTACTTGCCTCAAAGACATGAGAAAAATATCTATAGAAACTTGAAATAGGCAAGTTCACTATACTGCAGAGATGGTGAGTCAGTGTCGTCACCATCATCTTTGCAGCCGACATTGACTCAGAAAACACTACTTTAATAATAAATAACAACTCATTCATAGTCATGACTTTTACGGGTGCTTTGGGGCAAGCTTTATGCATGTGCAGAATAGGCTATATATTATGCCTATATATTAAAGGCTAATTATGGTTTAGTATTCTCCTCAGTATATATTTAAGTAATTAAATTAATATAAACGTGCGATTAGTCGGCTTGAATGAATGACTATTAGTAGAAAAATCTTTAGTCAGGGGCAGTCCTAGTGGTATTATCATGAATGATATCTAAAATAAAAGCTAAATGAAACCAATGGTTATAAATTAATCATAGTAAAACTTGCAACTATGCAACTAGATAGTTATAACACTAGACTGTGCTGAAAATTTAATATTTTAAATGACAGTTTCCCACTTTCGCTGTCCTAAAACTTTAAAAAATAAAAATTAAAAATTAAACTAAATAAAATAGAAAACTAAAATGAATCTAAAACTAACAATGACATAGTGATAACTGATGAAAACAGAGTTAAACTCAAAAGACAAACTGAAAATAAATATTAAAAAAGACCAAATAAAAAAATCTATGTAAGAAGAATGCCACCACTTGGTTCTCAAGTGGAAACTCTCAGTACCTCAACGAGTCCAAAAGCGTTGAATGAACAAGTGCAACCAAAGCCTTCTTATCAAATATACAATCATGAGTGCACCAAAATATGCGTATTAGCATTAGAAAGATATTTAGATCCGGTCATCCAGCAGTGCTGATACTGCCAGGTCTCCTGGCTTTGCAGAGAACAGGGCACAATGCTAAACCTACACTCCAAATTCCCCAATAATCTTCAACTCACTCTGGGTTTAATTCCAAGCACAGCCCTTCCTGCTGAGCTCCATGCCAAATAAGATATCTTTCTAGCTTGGCAACAGAGTGCTAATTGTAATATTTCTTTCAGTGTTCTATTTATGCAGCGTCTCGGGAGGAGGTAATCCGTCCTCATAGTGCTGCTGTGCTTCAGGAGCTTCAACTGACTCCTTCAACTGAGGATCGGTCACTTCAGTGCTTCTGCCCCCTAGGGGAAGATGAACCATTTAGACAACTCCACACAAATTCACACACATACATGCTAAATAGATTCTGTTTTGAAAGCTTGGAAACTTTTTCAAACACTGTTTGACCCCAATGATATGGTGTCCAAATCTCCAAACCAACATTCTGAATGATCCATATGAAAGATATTAACAACAGCAGCACAAGAGTGTTTGTTGTGCTGCCAACACGAACAAAATTTAAAACATAATGACTATTAAAAGCCAAATTCACAACATTCCAGATGTTGTTGTGACAGTTGAAGGAAGTCTCAGAAACAGCATAATGAATTAAATAATCTTGTTATTTAACAAACTGAAAAGATGTGAAAATGTCCTATGTTTTTCTTTCTGGTAAGTTTAACTTGTCTTCTTTGTGTTGAAGTCCAAGCCAAAGAAAGTACACGTGCCAAGCCTGACTACCTAAAAAACATTAGAGCTTTGCCTCAGTTTGAAGACCTTATTGGCAAACATGCTCTATAATGCAACAAACAGAAAAAAAACTGCTTAAAATCTCTCGCACACAAAACAGAAAGTACCTTCTGCCATTTCATCATAAACAACGACCAAATAAGTCACGTAAGGTTGTGATTTAAGGATAATTTCACAGTTAGCTTGTCTGTGGGTTGTCGGATGCAACTAGTCTAAAGAAGCCCTTTATAATTACATTGGTTTAGGGTCACGAAACACCAATAAGATGTATTTCTTAGAGGTCATTCACACAGAACACAGAAGTGTTTGACCGTTGTGCTCGTGTCTTACGTCTTTTGCAGTATGACAGCATTCTAATAATGCAGCAGTAAAGATAAAAGAAGTTAATTTTTTAACCCTAAAACAGCTGTATCATATTTGAAACCCATATTTCTAAGGCCTCTAAATTATCATTATGATCAAAACTTTGCTGAAAAACCTTTAGTAACACAATAGACTATTGGCCTTCTGTCATCTGATTGATAGTTTATACTTTTTTTAGCAAGTAAAAGGCCTTTTTAATAAAATTCTAAAAATGTCCCCATTTATGTTATGTACATGTGTCTTTTTGCTGTGAAATCTTTAATGATTTTTATAAAAATAAATGTCAGAACAACTTATTAGAAGTATTAGTAATACTGATGTAATAAGATGAATGCTTACTGGACTGAAGCAACTTAAGTCAACTTGATTATCCATATATCAGAATTTAAAAAAAAAATGTTAAAATAGGAGTATCAAATACATCAGTCTTTGGAAGAAAATTCATTTGTACTTCTCTCAATCATCATTGTATTGTTTTGCCTCCACAATAAAAAAAAATACAGCACTTTGATCATAAAACTAAGCATTTAAATATCGTCTAATTAAGACATTATAAGAGGAGATACAAAGTGACAACTGATATTTATGCATTTCATTCAAGTAGTCTGCTATGTAAGGAATAATTGTGCATTTTTTTTTCAATAATTCAATGGCCCACCCAGAGTCAATTATTCTGCTTATACTATGGTTATCACACCTCAAAACATTGTTCAGATGTATTTCAAGACATTTGTCAGGTTGTTGTCCTTAAAACGCTCTTGTGTATAGGACTAATTTCTTACGCATCTCATCCCAAGCCTCCATTGCTAATTCCAAAACATCATTTTAGAGCTACTAACGGAGGCTTGAGCCATTGATAGCAGAATAATGCAGTTATTAGAGAGAGAGAGAGAGAGAGAGAGAGATTAAGCTTATATAAATATACCCGAGTCACTCTGTGCATCTCTCAACAGTTTTCGGGCAGCAGCATCTCTATTAAAAGCGAAACTGTAAGTTTATCTGCTCCAAGAACAACGGCGTTATTACCTCGCTAGTGATACATTTCATGTAGCTTTTAAGTTGTTAACCTATTTTGCTGATAAAATCTTCAGAGCAGTGCTGACAACACGCTTCTGTGCGAGTGTGTGTATGTACTGTGTGTGCGTTTGAGTGGGAGAGAGAGCGGGAGAAAGAGTATATGCTTTCCGTACATAACAAAATGTAATGTTGTGGCCAAAAAAAAACCAAAAAAAAAAACCATGGAAATAATTTCAACCTATTGTTTACTATATTTATTTGCTTGGTCAGCGTCGTTGTGGGTTTTGGTTCTTTTGATGTCATAGGCTGTAAGGATCTTTGAAATAACTGAAATCATTTGGCACAGTGATATGGAACTGTAATGCGGTCAAGACCTGCCTGGAACTACTTGCGTTTCCCTGAAAATAACTGCACACCTTAGAACATTCGTCAACCAATCAGATTCAAGCATTCAACAGCTCTGCAGTATAAACTGTTATAAAGATCTCATTGAGATCTTTCATCTTACTTTTTGACCATATATCAGTAACTCCACCAAACTGCATAAGCTAGATGAGTTTTTCCACCTTGAGTAGGAGCTGCATATTTTCCTATATCATACTATATAAGCCTGATTTATCAAATATGATACAAAACATAAAACACATATGCATTTTTGTATTTCAGGTTCTTAAAAAAAGATTTTGTCTAAAGGTTTAATAGTGTTCCATTTAAAAAAAAAAAAAAGATTTTTCTGAATATTATTTTAAAAACTTGCATTTTTTCTTCCATTACACCACTCTGCATCTAAATTTTTAAAGGCAAAAATGCACTGTAAAAATCCCAGTAAAATTTACGGTAAAAAAACGGCAGCTGTGGTTGCCAGAACTTTACCGTAAAAAATACAGTAGCAACGTAAAAAAAATCTGTTAAATTTACAGTAAAATAACATATTTCATTAACTGATATAATGTTAATTTACCAACCTAATGAAGTACTAATATCTGTTTTGTACCTTTATAATACACTGACAGTCACCAGACACAGTGGTGATAAGAGTCACATGATGAATCAAAGTTCATCACAAGCAGCTTTTCCACAAGCTGAGGAGGACAATACTAATACATAGAAGGTGCACACAGTGTCATGCATGACATTTTAAAAATGCAATAAACATTAATTTAACAACATTAGATGTAACATAAAACCCTAATGTACAACTGATTAGAAAAAAATGAGAAAAACTAAGAAGAAACAGTTATTTCAACGAAAATATATCAAATGTGAAATGTCACTCAGGGAATTGTGGGAATGCCAATTTTACGGTTTTTCACTGTAAATTTTACAATGAACTGTTATTTTTCACTTCCAAAAACTGTGAATTTAACGGTATTTTACCGTAAAATTACATTAAATGTACCGTTAGATCTATTACAGTTATTCACCCTATATAGTACGGAAACTTTCTGTAAACCAATTGATAGTTTTTCACCGCAGCATTTTTAGTCTTTTACTGTTAAAATCACTGTCATTTTTTACAGTGTGTGTTCAGTGTGAATGTCCCTTTGAGGTTTGTTCATAACGGATACTTTCTTACATTCAAAAACTGCTCTCAAGACACACTTATTTCACTGAAACAGCATATTCAAAATGTGATGCTCATTCTGTGACAAAACAAAATGACCTAAAACATCTGTCAACAAAAAATATATAGTACTCACGACATGCAAGAATGCACAGCCCTTCAATAGTACAAATAATATTCGACAAACATACAAATATTGTACAAAACTATCGGTTAAGTACACAAAAAAAAAAAAACCTGATCTTGCCTGAAACTGTATTGTTGATGGTGGTGAATTTGTTCAGCTTTGATGGCTACGGCGGCACTGCTTTAAAGGGAATGGATTTAGAGATTTACTTCTCTGAAAAGACAGAACTTCTCTGCTAACAGTTTCACAGCACGCTAAAACAGCACGTTGTCAGCACGCTAAGAAATTCTCAAAAATCATCCCTTTTAAAGCAGCGTCAATAAATATTAAAGCAGAAACAAAAATAAAAGCAGATAGCCTCTATTCTGACTCATCCCTAGCAGCAACGGTGCAAACGACAGAGAAAAACAAATAAAAAATACCTTTTAGGTTTTTATCACCATGTTCCTAACTCATCTATCACAGACAAAAGTGCCAGGACGAAACCCCGCTGGCCACCTGACATTCTTCTCCCTTCCTCCCATGACACGAGGACTAAATAAAAACAACATCCAGTCAGTGCGCTGCTTCAAAGCAACTAAAACACCCCTCCTTTCTCTCTCCCTCCTGCCTGCTTGGATCGTTTTCAAACACACACAATTTAATAAAAGATAGACGTTTAATCTCCTCCATTCCAGAACAAGAGCGCCGCTGTGAAACCCGATCTCTGCTTAGTCTCAGCAGCCGGACACACAGAGCCACCGCGGCTACGGCTAACGAACGGAACGCATTAAAGACGAGAGGGAAGGACGGGAAAAAGTTCGAGGAAGAGACCACGAGAAAAATAACAAAATAACAAACAGCACTTCGCTTGCTAGTTATTCGCAAATCATATTAGGTAGGAAAAGCCAAGGTCAATTTTCAAATATTTAGGGGTCGCCGAAGCAGCCTAGTCCGATTCGGATTATCGATGGCCGTGAAAGATGCAGAGGGGAATACATAAAGCAAGCCTAGCCTTTGGGATCGAGATGGCAGTGTTAAAGCTAAAAGAAAAGGAAATTACAAGTAGCGTGACTCAAGGGCAGCGCGTCATGCATTCTCCGGACAGTTTCTCTCCCAGACTGGAACACATGTGCGATCGGACACAGAGGCCCTTAAAAATTCAATGGGTTATAGCTCATCTGTTTTGCTACATAGCCATGTTAACTAACATTAAAAGCTGAGTTCAACCAACTCAAATGCTTCAAAACGTTGAGTTCACTGAGCTCATATGGATCGGCTTGACTCCGGGTGAGAGGCTTCAAAAACGATGAGTTTTAAAACCGCTTGATCTTGCGGTCAACATACCGAGATAAGCTCCATTAGCTTGCCCTACAGAGAAACACTGACAAGGTTAATGAAGATTTCTGGCAAAGGTGCAAAGCATTACATTCGTTCTGATTAACGGGATGTGGAATGGAAATGGTGGGCGACAGGCAGTATGAAGAACAAGCTGCGGAGGGCATCTCGCAGTCAGACTACAAATGGAGGCATATATCAAACATGACAGATATATAAGTTTTTCCCTCAGAATTGGCTTAGCTTACATATCACTCCTACCACGCACAGTTACTTTTTTGTTCTAGCAACGTGCGTGCGTTTGTGTGGGTCAGAGATGGGCTGATTCGTTGACCTCCTTGGTTTCTTTCTGAAGTCTATTCGGTGTTATTCATCTCCACCTTAACTTGGGGCAACAGCTGGAGCGCAGGAGGCTTGGATTCCACTCCAAGAGTCACGGTGGCTTGTTAATCTTGCACTTATCCAGGGAAACTGATTAAATTCATGTTGTATAATTCTGACCAAAGCTTAAAATTGAAACTGGATTTGAGCCATGGCTCATGAAAGTAATTTTGGATGACATAAATGCAAGTGATTCTACAAGGTACATCAGTTCTAGAACTTCAGCGTGAAAACTTTGAGCAAAATCTCAATGTAAAAGTTTAGTTCATAGGTTTTCATACTTTTTGATGCCAAGGACAGCCAAACAAATAATGAGATAAACACTCCTTTTTTACAAAACTACACGAAGATGTTTTTTTATTTCAAACATCTGAAATGCTTTTCGATACTAATTTTCCGCAGAACGGATACATGATACCAGCTGTGCTTTCTCGCTCTCTCATCTCTACAACAGCGAGTTCACTCATTTCACTTGCTCCGGATGAATATTGTTGGTTCCAGGGCTTGAATATCAGAGTGGGATTGCATGTATTGCGCATTATTTTACTCATTTCTGCAGATTTTGTGCTCATTCCCAAAGTGTGCGCACATAAAGCAGCCTCTCAGAACTAAATTGTGTTCTTTTTCACTTCTTATTGCACTTAAACCGTCAAATACACACATAATAATGCCAAAATACCGATCTTGGTGAATATTCACGTAAACACAATCAGTTATGTTTTAATTAAATGTAAACAGTTGAGAAAGAAAACGCATGTGTAACAGTATAATGGATCCGTACATCAGGTCTTAAAGTGACAGCAGCCTAATATACCTGCCGCCAAATTATGAGATAATATTAAAATATCTATATGGCAGTTTTTCTCCCATGGTATCATTGTCAAAATTGTGTCCAGTGAAAAGTGGTGAGTGGCTAGTAAATTTGGAAACACACTAGACAAAGTGGCTGTTGAGCAAAAAAGTTAATGTCAAGCCCTGTTTTATTTGATTATGATTTCCACCATAATATAAATGTTTAATAAATAAAAGTATGAAGTAGTAGCAAGGACGCATAAAATTGATCAAACGTTAAAACAAAGACTTTAAAAACTATTTTCAACATTGCTAACAATAAAAAATTTTTCGTGAGCACCAAATCAGCATATTACAATGATTTCTGAATGAACATTTGATACTGAAGACTGAAGAAAATCAGCTTTGCTATCACAGGAAAAAATTACGTTTTAAAATTTAATAATATTTCACAGTATTACTGTTTTTACTGTATTTTGTTCAAATAAATGCATAAGAGAGTTCTTTCAAAAACATTAAACTTTTAAACAGTAGTGTATATTAAATAGAAAATACATTATATGAAAATGTATAAAAAAAAAATGAAATAAATATTTAGGGCCCTGTTTTAACAATCTAAGTTCATGGTCTAGGGGATGTCCGAATCCACTTTTGGTAGTTTAACAACGGAAAAATGGTCAGCATGCCAGGCACATGGTCCAAAAGGGTTGTACCTAGTCTCTTAATGAGCCATGGGTGTGTTTTGGGCGTAATAAACAAATCAGAGACTCATCTCTCATTCCCTTTAAAAGCCAGGTGTGCTTGCACCATGGTGGATTGCTATTTACATGGCGAAATTTGCAAGCGGAAAGACTGAATGCTTCTCCAGAGAGATGTCCTTTTATTTTTAATATTTGCCATGTTTGTGTGCTGCTGTGTCACAAGCAGAGTGTACATGCATTGTGCACCTGCATATAGCTGCATATTACTAACGCGCCCTTTAAATAATAAAAATAAATAAATAAAAATACTGTGTCATTGATTTTAGACTAGATTTTTGTTGGTCAATGGTGCAGTCGTTTTCAGTTGCCTCAAAATAGCAACACGCCAACAATGCGCCTGAACTTACCTCATTTTCAGACCAGCACACTCATGGGCGAACAGATGGGCACAAGTGCATTTGCTATTTAAACAGCTTGGGTGCTGAACATGAAAAAGACAACTGCGTCAGGCTGAAACTAGCAAAAAACACTTGGCGTAGCATCGCGCTGGGTGCATGATAGGGCCCTTAATTATACTTCAAAGTAAACTTTTGACATCCCTAAAAAATACACTTGAGACTTCCTGGGAGCTCCTTGATACCTGTTTGAAAACCCCTGGGCTAGTTATTTGTTTGTGTAAAACAAAAGAACTGAACATACTGACTCACTGGGCAACATTCATCCCTTCTTTTTTTGTATGCACCCTGTGTAATCAGTCATTCAGCCATCTTGATTTATTCAATGGAACATGTTGAGATTCTTACCTGGGCAATGTTTTTGTTAAGCAAATAGACACCGTATTCAAACTGGAAACGCTCTCCTCTGGGATAAAGGGGGAACCTGCAAACAAGAGCAGAGAGGCATCATGAGAAAGAGTTTCAGCACTCACCTCTGAACCATTACACATGGTTCCTATACTAAACACAAAGCGAAGAACATTTTTTATGAGGTTGTAATCAGTTCATAACTTTGCAGAGGACAACCTCACACAAAAAGAAAAACAGCAGGTCATCTGGATAAACAGCTAACCAAAACTTTAAAGCATGAAACTAATAACTATATTTACAAACCAACATTTGGAGTCAAGATTCTTTTAGTGTTTAAGGGTATTCATGTCCTGTGAAGTTAACTGAACAATGATGATGCTTCAAACTCTTCACAAACTTCGCAAGGCAACAGGCTGTTTCTGACATAAGACATTTGTGCAGATGTTAAGAGACTGCCCGGAGCTCTGGAGGTCTGGTTCTGATCCGCTTCTCAAATGCATGTCTGAAACACAATCTATTATCCCTTAAAATCATCATTCTGGCTTGTTTCTTTCGGTCAGCTCTCATTTAAACCACAAGCATAATCATGATTCAGAAATGGCCGAACGGCACACAATATCAATGTCTACATCAGAGCAACGAATAATGAACTAACCAGTCAAGATGCACAACAGATGAACATGCTGGACTATTAATGCAATTCTGAAGGGTGCATATTGAAGCATTTACTGAGAATGTAAGACTTTAGAAAGAGCTTTTATTATAAAAAAACAATTGGGTACATGTTCCAGAGTTTAATGGATGCCTGTGATGTGGACAACACTCATCTTTGACTGATTAATTTATCATATTGAAGCAATACATCAATACAAATATTGATCATTAGTCAATAAAATATGAAAAAGAATTGTATTTGCATGAAAAAGAAATGTAAGGGCTTGCAAGGCACCAAAAAAGTACTATTAAAGTTTGGTTTGGTTTAATGTAAAATGTTAAAAATTAACAAAAATAAATAAATTAATAAATTAAAAAAAAAAAACTAAATAAAATTAAATGAAATTAAACAAAAAATAAAATAAAATAAAATAAAACAAAATGAAACAAAACAAAAACCAAAATTTGCACTGATTTGTTATAGTTTTAAAGTAAGCTCAGGTTTTAAGCTTTGGTTAAATTAGAAAATTAGAAATATAAAAAAAAAAAATAGTGGAGAGAATAATAAAATAAAATATATATATTTTTTAAATTAAAATAAAATAAGGGAGAAAATAAAGCTGTGCAAACCGAAATATAGAAATAATTGAAGTGCTACAAGAGGTTTGGTATCTCGGTATGTCTAAATGTCAGTGGGAGACTTTCAAGCTTTAATCTTACATTTTTACATAACATTTATGAAAATAAATTTTTTATTATACAATTAAGGAAAAGAACAATCAAAACACAATATCTGAGGAATATCAAGATTATAAAATTGTGCTAGCAGTAAACGGTTTAGCCGCAATGGACACATTTCAAAAACACTCAGACATCCTGAACCGAAATTCCAGTTAGTTTTATTGAAAAACATGGCCTGAAAAACCCAGTTGGAAAGTCCCTCTGAAAAAACATAGGATGGGAAAGTCTCAACAAAACAGACAGAAAGACAACTTGTGAATATTCTGCACCCTCCTCAAAGCTTCCACTAACACCTGACATAACTGCAGCCCCCTAATGTCAGAGTACGACATTACTGCCCTGTTATTAAGAGCTTACAGGGAAGGAGAGAAAGAAAGAAAAAAAGAGAGAGAGAGAAGAGGACAGAAAAGCCTCCAGCTTAACCACCTGTGATCAACAAAAACATGACCACTTTAACCACAAAGCTCCCGTGACAGCGCTGTCAGGCTTAACAAAACACAGCGTGTGTGTGTTTTCAAGACTCAATACCTGAGGAATGCATTTTTTCTCACGATTGTGAACGTGCGACATACGGTCATTCATCTTTTATTTTCAAAAAACTGCTCAGTAGGAGAGGTCATGGACTGTAACTGGCCTGGGGTCACAGACTTCAGCCTACGGGTGGCAGACACCTAGAACCAAGAGGTGTGAGTGATCTTCCGGAAGCTCCTCTGTAATCCGTGAGGCCTTTTTGTCAGTCGCACCTGGAACTCGTGCTTTTAATCGCGGAAGAGTGGAGACAGACCCAGCAATTCCCTTTACTTCCTGTCTTAACAATTCTGTCTCTAATACACACACACACACACACTCACATACTTCCTGTCAAACCCGTAAGACCCAGGGGGGCATAATCTTGAAGCAGGTGCATACTTAAAACCCTCAACGGACTGAACATACACACACGCACACACTTCAACATACCATTCATGTCACTTTGAGTGAAAAGGTGCAGAACAAGGTACAGTGATGCATCTAATTACTCAATGAAACCTAGTGAACTGCCTCGCTGCCTTCCAAGACAAAACATCCATAGAATGTCATAAGTGGCGGATTTTGAATGCACTGTCTAGGAAGCAACAAAACAGCAATAAATACAATGCGGTCAGTTGTTAAACTATCTTTAGCAAACATTCTAACGGTTAGAAATACCGGTTTTACTCACAGAAATACCAGTAAATAAAACAAAACATTAACAAACATTAAAAACATATTTTAGTTCCGCTAAAGATCCACAATAAAACCTTTAAATGTGTGGTATACAGAATACATTGTATTCTGAATAATTTAAAGGGAAAAATTCTCTCATTAATTACTCACCCTCATGTAATTTCAAACCTGTAACACTTTTGTTCATCTTTGTAACACAAATTAAGATATTTTTTATGAAATCTGAGAGCTTTCTGACCCTCCATAGACAGCAATGCAACTACCACTTTGACTATTCAAAAAGTTCATAAAGAGATTGTAAAAGTAATCTATACGATTTGAGACTTGATCGCTTTATATGATGAACAGATTGAATTTAGACTTTTATTCACATATAAACATTGATCATAAACAGAAGCTCAACCGAAGAGAACAAACCTCTTGGGGAAACTCAATTGTGCTGCGTAATAAATGAGAATGAACCTGACTGTTTCTCGCACGTCAAGCAAACATGCTTGAGCTTCTGTTTACCAAAACTGATGTGTGAGTTGATGAATGTTTATACGTGAATAAAAGCCTAAATTAAATCTGTTCATCATATAAAGCGATCGAGTCTCTTTAGATAATTTGGATTAAACCGCTCAAATCATATGGATTACTTTTACGATCTATTTATGAACTTTCTAAAGCGTCAAAGTTTCAGTTGCATAGCTGTCTATGGAGGGACAGAAAGCTCTCAGATTTCATCAAAAATATCTTAATTTGTGTTCCGAAGATGAACGCGTTGGGGTTTCTTCTTTAGGTGAAATGGAGGTGATCCTGGATGACTATGTCACAGAGCTGGTCAAAAAATGTAATTCTATTAATGGTGATGTCTCATTAACTCTTCCTCTCCCTTCAGAGAAACCAACACACCAGTCAAGATCGGAAAGCCAAAATGTCTGGGGCCAGCCACAGTGATTGCAGTGACGAGGACGGGAGTGCTGACTGACCTGCAGTCACAGTGGATACACGCGAGTAGACTGAAGGCTGCTC
Source organism: Chanodichthys erythropterus (assembly GCF_024489055.1). Lineage (NCBI taxonomy): Eukaryota > Metazoa > Chordata > Actinopteri > Cypriniformes > Xenocyprididae > Chanodichthys > Chanodichthys erythropterus. Next base: position 41,801,363 of record NC_090230.1, on the reverse strand, counting down.
AATGCCAAGGGGGACATTCAGATTAACTAGGAGAGTAAACATATGGGTGGAAAGGAGCTGAACACGCAGGGTTAAGTCCATATGTGATCTGATTAGTTAATCTGGACCAACATAACAACGTCAAGGAGACCACGGAAGGATCAGGGGGAGTTTGAATCTGTCATGCTGTTTTTTGATTACAGATACTACAACAATATGTTTGACTTGATAAATCACATGAAAACCATAACTAAATCACATAAACCATAATCTAACTGGACGACGTACCTTAATTTGTCGTGATTTTACTGCTTTTATGTTTGGCTCCATGCATATTACAATCCTTACAGGGAATGATTAAGACAAGTCTTGGAATAGTCTATCGATCACAGTATTCGAATATGATTATGTATTTAGATTTTGACAATAGTTTGCTTGCTATTATTTGAAAAATCAGCTTTAGTAATTATTATTTCTTGGGCTTCACTTTTTGACTTTCTTTGTGTCTTGGGATTTTTCCATTGTGCACATCATGTACCTACCTAGACAAAACAAGAAATAGTAGTCCTTGGACACACTGACACTCTCACACGCAACCAGAAGTTGAAGACACACACATTTATGCACATACATTTCTTATCTGTTATTATATTTCTTGAAATGCCATACATGGTAAAGTTTGATTCGTATGATTAGATGCTCAAGCCATCCTTGGAGATTGTTGTTTGACCTTCTTCCTGAATAAATCCGAGAATGCTTTGTACCACACTTGATCTGCGACTGCTTGGTCACTCTCCCGAGATCTCGCGCTGCTGCTGCCGCACATCACAGGGATTGAGGTGCCTGTTTCTAAACTGATGACTGAGACTACAAATATTCTTCCTATGATTGAGATTTTAATCTAACAAAGTCTGGCGGGTTTGAAACAACATAAAGGTAAGTAATTAATGACAGAATTTTTATTTTGGGTGAACTATGCCTTTAACATATTCACAACAGAACAGGAATAACAAATATATAAGTATAAAACAAACAAATTATAGTTCCATTCATTATAAACAACATTGCTTTGTTTCACAAAATTGTTTTGATTCACTAAAAAAAAAAAAAAAAAACCTGGCTCATAAGAGTCATTCGTGAGTCAGACTACACTGGTTGCACTGTATGTGTTTGACTCAATTAGATTAATTCATTCTGTAATGGGACAACACTGGTTGCGATGTATGTTTCTGATTCACTGAAAAGAATCGGCTCATAAGAGTGATTCTTTAAGGAATCGGATTACACTGGTTGCACTGTTTGGTTCTGATTCACTAAATACAACTGGATCATAAGAGTCATTTGTTAGATTACACTGACTGGACTACATTCATTTGAGAATTGGACTTCACTTGCAGCGCTGCAAGTTTTTTATTCAGTAAAAAGAACTGGCTCATAAGAGTCATTTGTTCGGGAATTGGATTACACTGCTCATAATGTATGTTTTTTGCTGTAGATTCAGTAGCAGTGTTGTGCCGCAACAAAATAAGAAGTGCAAGAAACTCTGTCCGAGTATTTTAGTACACTAATCTGTTCGCATTGTGCAAGAACCGGAATCGAGCATCTCTTGGTTCCAATCATGTCCTCACAAGCCACATCTTACCACACATAAGAACGACAGTAACCCAGCCAAAAATCACTCGCACACACACAAACATAAGCAGGCGTGCACACACCGTCACCTAACAGTGATTAATGAGCGCTCTCCGGTGTGTGTGTGAGATCATACTGCTGTGACTCTGGTTCACAGAGCACCAGGAATTCCTCAAGGGAATGTCCAGTCAAATATATTACAACAGAGCAACAGGAGGCAGGAAGTAAGTATGTGTGTGTGTAAGCACATGTACGTACATATGTGAAAAAGTGTGTTAGGGTAAAAGGACAGAAAGAGAGAGAAATGAAGAGGAAATGAGAAGGGTTTTATCACTATTGGAAATGTGAAGGTTTACAGTGAGAGCTGGAGAAATGTTCATTCTCACTCTCACATGGCAGGATAACACTTACATTCACTTCACACCCCACAAAATGTCACACAAAACAAGGCACACCGCAAATGTATGACTTTAGCTGGATATCAGTTTTGGAAGTGACCCATATTGCTCATCCACCAAAATAGTGCTGATGCTTGGTTAAGAATTTATCTCTCAGAACCAGGCAAAACCACTGGCTTAAACTGAAAGATGATTTAACTTACTATGTTACTTTATAACCTGCCCATAAAATAATCATAACATATTGTCTTTATTTACTAGTTTTGAAAACGTATTTTAAAATATTTAAATAATTACATATAGATATAGATTTATTTAATTTAAAAAACAAAAAAAACAAAAAAATCTAAAGTAATGTTCTAAAAAATAAAAATGTTAAATATTTAAGTAATTGTATGAAATTGCTTAAAATAAAAACTAAAAAAAATGTATTGATGTGAAAAGTCTAACTAGTTTTGAAAACATTTTAAAATCTTAAAAGAAATGTTATTTTAACACACTTAAGTAGTTACATATATAGATTCTTTTTAAATTTAAATAAAACAAAAAAAATCTAAAGTAATGTTTTAAATATAAAGTAAAAAATGTTAAATATTTATGTAACTGTAACAGAAAAAAATCCAAAAAAAGTATGTGTAAAGATGGGAAAGTAACTAGTTTTGAAAACATATTTTAAAACGTTAAAAAAAATACATAATAAAACCCAAAAAAATCAAAAGTAATGTTTACATTTTTTTTTTTTTTTATATTTGAATAATTGTAAGAAATCATCCCCCCACCCCCCAAAAAAAATCTCTTAATGTTGTTTTAAATATGAAAACAAACAAACAAACAAAAACGTAAAAGTCATTTAATGTAATGTTAAGAAACTGCTTAAAATTAATTAAAAGTGATATCATAATTTAATATTTTAATGCATATTTAATACTTGGTGGCTGGAGAAAACATTATCCTCTCAGCCTCTGCTCTTTTGGGGCATTGTAGAGCCAATTTGTCCCATCAAGAACCTTATAAATCCGGTGAAAAACTTCTATTATCCTAATATTAATATAGCAACTCTAATTTAATTATTGTCCCACCTCAAAAAAAACAACAGAAGGTTCATCAGTAGCAGAGCTGTACTTTTCCAGTAAATATTTGTGATGGGGCAAAACATACGCAAAAACAAGCCTCCATGTTTTCAGATTTGCCGACATTTTTTCTGAAGTTTCATCTGGAATGATACTTTATATATATAAAAAAAGAGCTTACATAACTGAACATGACAGTGACACACATTCTCATTCGTTTTCCTTCCGACTGCTTCCATCTTTTCTTTCTCTCTCTCCCTGTTACGGAGAACGAATGATATCAACAGTCTTCAACAGTACATCTGAAGATCTTTTGTTGCAATACAGTAAATACTGTAAAAGAATACTTACCCTGGAAATAAAAGGAGTGGAAACTGGTAATAATGATGAGAGGCTATGCTTGGGCGTAGGGTACCATCTCATCCACTAAATGACCTTTGACCCCCCCAAAAAGCAGCCAATGGCTTCAAAAATATCATCAAATCAAATTTCCAGATATTTTATAACAATGTATCTTATTTTTGTAACATGTTTTGCTTTAAAATTGTGCTTGTGCTGTCTTGTGTGTCCAAATACTTTCAGGGCCACTGTAATTTACACTACAGTTTGTTTATTCCCGCTATTCATCTTAAAATTTGTCTGAAATGTTATTATGCTAACTAGAGGAAGTTCAGATGCATAGCATAATAAATAACTATAGCATACAGTAAAAAGTGTTCTCTTCCAGTTCTCCGGCCCAGTTTCTGGTCTTAATTAAACAGCTGGGGGGAAAATGCACCTTGTTCTCTTACACCAGCTCATAAAGAAACTAAGACGACAGAGCAAGTGACCCACAAATCCCGTTAGGACCTTTTCAAGACACACGCATACTTTAAAAGAGCGTGGGCTATCGGCTGTGCCTGCCCCATTAAAATAGCATTGTGTGGCAGATGCTCAGTGTAATCGTTTCTATGATATTGGGAGTTACAGCTATGGTTGATTTATACGGCAAGTGCTGCCATTAGCTGTGACAGTTTGGAGGCAGGTGTTTGTTTAAAAGCAGCGGGGTTGATTTATGACTCCCCACATCTGAAACTGCATTTAAAACACTGTAGTTATGGGGAATGTTCTCTCTTTCCCAGGTGAATGTGGAGAGGGAACGCTGAAAGGTATGTTGCATATATGTGTGATCAGAAAAGCAGGAGATAGGAGCAACAAGTGTGCGCACCGGAAAGAACAAAGGACTGTGAGAAAACGTGAATGCAAGCGTGTTAACACATAAATATGGGCTGTGCACAAATGGAGAGCGAGTATGCACTGGCACGAAACAGAGTTAGGATGACATGGTTATGTACATTTGGAGTATCAATTATGATATGTAAACAGGCAGGCGGAACACATGTGCCGTGGCTTGCGGCGAGTATACATTAGTGAAGGTCATTCGGAGTAGCTGGGAAGATTTTCAACAGTTCCTGGACCTATGCACGATTCACTCCGACCACCCACCAAACAGCAGGCTGCTGCAGTATTCCCTCAACCCTCATCGAAGCCAGTCGCACGCCAGACGGATGCAAAGAGCGAAGCTTCGTAATGAAGATTGTAGCTAGTCTTTAAGCATGGAAATTCTCTCAGTCAAATGTACCTGAAGACCAAAGAAAGTCCTTAACAACAACCAAAAAAGTCCAAAAAAGTCCCACGAGCATTTCTATTTTGCATATTCTGACAACAAGCAAGTCTTGATAAACTTCATTGACTTCAATGAACGAGCTCTGGTGTGCGAATGTGCGTCAAATAGACGGAATGCAGTAGAAAAGGAGTGCAACAATTGACAAAAATACACATTTTGCTAAAATATAGTGTAGGAATAGCCCATTAATGTAATATAATTAAAATGTTCAGACGAGTGAATGTGTGTTCTTTGTACCTCGTACAAGTAAACTTTTTTTTTTGTTTGTTTATTGTAATTTTTATTTTATTTTGAGGCATAATTAGAAATGCGGCGATTCAGGCTGCGGCCCCTTTAAATTCTCATGCTCTCCGTCCACAGAGCTCAAGCTTGCCTTACACAGTGCATAAACAAAGTTCACACAGCTAATATAACCCTCAAAATGGATCTTTACAAAGTGTTCGTCATGCATGCTGCATGCATACATCGGATTATGTGAGTATTGTATTTATTTGGATGTTTACATTTGATTCTGAATGAGTTTGAGGCTGTGATCCGTGGCTAACGGCTAATGCTACACTTTTGGAGAGATTTATAAAGAATGAAGTTGTGTTTATGAATTATACAGACTGCAAGTGTTTAAAAAATGAAAATAACGACAGTCTTGTCTCTGTGAATACAGTAAGAAACGATGGTAACTTTAACCACATTTAACAGTACATTAGCAACATGCTAACGAAACATTTAGAAAGACAGTTTACAAATATCACTAAAAATATCATGATATCATTGATCATGTCAGTTATTATCACTCCATCTGCCATTTTTCACTGTTGTTCTTGCTTGCTAACCTAGTCTGTTGATTCAGATGTGCAGCTCCAGACGTTTATACTGGCTTGTCTAATGCCTTGAACATGGGCTGGCATATGCAAATATTGGGGCGTACACCCCGACTGTTACGTAACAGTCGGTGTTATGTTGAGATTCGCCTGTTCTTCGGAGGTCTTTTAAACAAATGAGATTTATACAAGAAGGAGGAAACAATGGAGTTTGAAACTCAATGTATGTCATTTCCATGTACTAAACTCTTGTTATTCAACTATGCCTAGATAAATTCAATTTTTAATTCTAGGGATTCTAGGATCTTTAATATTCTGATCAACAAAACAATAATTATTTTCATGTTATAGCCAATAACTGATACATGGCCAATGCAAAAATTACAAACTGTAAAAATGTTACATATATTGTAGATTGATTAATTATAATTAAAGAAGCAGTAGGTAATCTGGGAAATGCTAAAGTTAGCCTGCAAGCATTGAAAGCATATTGGGGGGGGGCAATAAATATAAAATTTCTCAAGAGCAATTTCTGAAGGGGACATAAATAATACAGACAAAATTTTACTTATAAGGATATATGTAATGTTACACAGAAGAAACCTTACTACTATTATTAGTGTAGCATGGAGACTGTGCTATTATGCTCAATGTTTCTCTTTGGTTCAAGGAAAAAACTGACTAAATTGACCAAAATATTCTTCTTCAAAATCATTTATTTATTGCAAAGTTGTTTACAACCAAATCACCAAAATGCGATGAATAAACATTGAGCAAAACCCAACACAAAACAGTAAATCTATTAGCCTTATTACAGTTCACACATATGCTTATCATAATGTTAGTTGTAGTTAGTTACATCAGTTGTCATCATTTTTTTTTTTTTATGACTAATTACTCAGCATTGTCTGTATTAAAGAGAAAATAATCACTTAATCCGATGTTTTTGAATAAAATAGCCTTGACAGCCTACTTACTGGAGTTCCTCAACTACTGTCTGAAGAACTGTTCTCTCCCGCCGCCGGACTTGTGTGTGTAGGTGACGTGCGCGGTGGATCAAACCACTGTGAGGCAAGGGAGGGGTGACTCAAAATGTTTCTAAACTTAAAACGCACGTTTGCGTTTGTATTGTTTTACTACTTACACAATTACTTTAAGTATATATAATTTATTTACAATACTTGTGGTTTTATATCATTTTTTTGGGGGGGGGGGCAGCATTCAGATGGGGGGGGGTACTGACCCCCCTGACTTCCAGTGATTTATGCCCTTGGCGGTACTCCCTGAATATAACCTTTAATATAATCAAATAAATGAATTCATTTATTTAAGCCAATAACCAGTTTCGTATCAATATTTTTGTGCATCCCTAATAAGAACGTAACATAATGAAGATCGTGTCCTGCCAGATTGGAAAGCTACCTAAGAACAAGATCATCTTTTCAGCAAACAAGAATGTTTGCAACAACAATTTTGAAAAGATAAACTGAACAATCAAAAAGGCCATTTAAAATTAGAGGGATTTAACAAGCATCATAAACAGGTAGTCCAACGTATACAAGTTTAATCTGGCTACTCAAAACATGGTTTAAAATGGAGACAATTTGGACGAGAAGATACTAACAAGAGCTGAATGATTTAAAGAACAATGGAAACATGGCACGATCCACACCTCAAGAACGTTTAGAAGATAGAGGGATGGAAATTAGGAGAAGACAGCCAGAAGGATGATGTATTTAGTTGCCGGGTACAGCCTGGCTCCAGTCTTCTGTCTTTATGATGATCGCTTTTATCAACTTTCAGCCTCATCAAACTGATTCTGGCAGACCCAGACTTTGTCCCTGAGGGCCAAATAAAAGACTGACGAGTCTTTCCACTGTCTTCAGATGATATCAGCCCTTGAAGATGTCATTATGTTATGAATCACACTGCCAAATCACAAAATTTAATGGTTTGATTGGAATAGTTTAATTTTTTGATGCGTCTCAAGAAATGCATTCAGACAAGGAGGAACTAAGTTGTGATCCTTTGAAAGATGGAAATAAAATACAACCAGTCAACCCTAAAAAGGAAGTACAGGCCATCGTAGCAGTCATCATCAAAAGATCCTTTAATAATTTTCCTTTCCTTTGAGCTCACAGTTCCTCATGGCCGCCCTCTCTAGTCTGGGAGCCCAAACTGGCAACTCCTCAACTCATGGAGCGATGTGTCAATCCCTACTTCCATTTTTACACTTGCCATAAAGTCCTTCTGAAAATGTGGACAGCGCCATTATATAGTTCCCAATAAAAGCTGATATGAGAGGAGGGCTTGGGTTTAATGGGCCAATCTCTGGACTCCATCACCCAGAGTACATCTGGATCGCATCTCCCGGCCTCTTCGAGCTCTGCGGCAATCAGCCGTGCTGCAATGGGCTAGAAGTGAAGAAATGTGGGTGCAACGTGTTGTTAGAGTCCATTGCATTTCAAGAATGCATCCAGGGGGCCGAAAGAAGCTTCCAAGATTGCAAAGAACGTTACGGAAAAAGAATTGTGTGTATATTTAGTGCTACATTAAGGAAAGAGGACGGCCAAGGAATAGTAGATCAAATTGGTACATCTTGTTTTTCTGGAGCAAAAAAAACTCCAAACCACATCATTTGGTCACAGTTGAAGCATCCCAGGTGGAGAAGGAAGGAAGGAACTGCAGAGCTGCACTCCAAGACCGTCTCACTGGGAGACAATCACTCTAATATGCAGAGAAAGTAAAGGGGAAAAAAGCAATGGTCTGGTATGGTGGTAGTGTAATGGTCAGAGCTGCTAACCTTAAGTTTACGCCTTCAATACCAAGTAGAACTGACCTTGGATCCGGAAATTTATTGAGATCCCATTTCTGTCTGTCCAATTAGTGCATTTTAAATAGGAATTTTGGCTAAATAACAAGTAAAAGTAGTGGACAGAAGAGTTTAATAAGAAGCAAAGAAGGTTGTACGTTGAAAATTATGGTTTTATGGCCGAATTGGGATTAGTCAGATTTCATTTACGAGACTGGTGGGTCAACATTAGAGTGAATGTTCAGGTTTAATGGATGAGCCCTGCACAATTTAAGAACCTGTAAAATCAAATAAACACGGAAATGACTCAGAATGTGACTTTGGAATATGGCCTGACACTAAAAGTTACACAATTACAGCTAAAGAGACATCTAATGCTGTATAACCATATACTGGTGAAAAAAAATGACAAGAAATTACTGGCTCTGTTCCAAAACCTAGTGAGCTGCCTCTCTGCCTACTGCCTAAATAGGTAACATCATACCCAAAATGGATTTTTAAATGGGTCTACGTCAATAGGAAACCCCAATGATCCAACAATCCAATCAATTCCTAATGGACAAAATCAAGTTTCACTCGAATATACAGTATGTCGCAGCATGTGATTCTTCAATAACTACAAAAATCCCATGGCACACACTAACACTCGGTAAAATAAACTTGAATTAGATTTATTTTTATCATGTTGATTTTTTAATTAAATAATCAACATTTCAATCCACTCGGCCACCACTTTTCAATTTTTTAACCAACCGGTCTAGAAACAAAGACTTTTACCTCTGATTTCTTGGGTCATGACCACTACTCAAGTCACCTTTATTTATACAGCGCAATGCAGATTGTGTCATAGCAGCTTTACAGTGATAACTGGTATATAATTTTGGCTGCACAGCAGCTCTTAAAGAAAATGGTGTCAGTACCCATCTTAAGTAAATTCAGTATTGATTCATTCCGATGTAAGAATCAATAGTTATTAATTTAGTTCATTTATCTATATCAGCACTGGAGTAAACACTACTATTTTCAAATATTCTACTTTGATTCCATTATCTGTAAAGGATAAATGAGATGCTGCCTTAAAATGAGTCTATAATTAAGAAGCATTATTTCGCTGCTTACGATATGAAAAAACCTTTGCTGTTGGAGCACATGAGACACCCTAAAATGTCTAGCTATTCAGCTCACTGGGATTTGAAACAGTGCCATTATCATTTCAAAAAGTAACATTACAGAAAAACAAGATCTCCAAATGCTTCACAGTTATGACACTGGGAATTTGGCCTGACAATACTAGCTCTCAATTTATGTACACAGTAGGCTGGAAATTCAAGAATGTTGATATCAACTGTAAAGCTCTGAAGATAACATTATCATTTCAGTAAGCGAACACACTGAAACACAAGTCACATTCTCAATAACATCTCTCCAACATCTCATTTATTATGGGTCGGTTAAGCCTAGTCCTACAGAAACAGGTCAACTGTGACTGGTTATGGAAAATTCTTAATTTGAGTCCTCCATGATTCATCACAGGTCAAGTTCATCTACTTAAAGAAGTTTTTTGTGCTTCAGTGACAAATGGCTAGCGATTAGTGCCACAATACTCACACTTCACTCATCTTTATTCACAATCACTGCCCTGACAACTTTATCATCAGATGGGTAAATCTTGGCGTGGGTTGGTCACACCATTTCGATCTGTTTATACACACGCTGGGTGATCGGATGAAGCCCTAAACAATGTGAGGGAGGTGAGGTCAGAGGTTGTTCCAGCTTATGGGCCACCTCACTGACACCTAGAAGGAGGCTGGATGAAGCTGAACTAAGATGATGCACAGATTGTGGGAATGGTAATGGCAACCCTCACAACGAATGCCGAATTGAATTGCGAATGCCTTTTATGCTTCAGTTCAACTCCTGAAGTCCCGTGAGATGTAATCAATGCCATTCAAACACAAATTCATGAACTGAAAGGGAACCAATTCTTTGATTCATAATTTTGCCCAGCTCTGACTTTAGTGAGTGCCTGTAACAAGTGTACTTGAAGTCGCTTTAGATAAAAGCATCTGTTAAATGACTACTTACTGTATGTCTTAGAGCTAAAAAAATGGCCGCTTAATTCACTCTGTTTGGCTGTAAACCACAGTCTACAAAGAAATGTCATTCAGTAAGTGCAGTTCTGAGGACCTCTGGTGCTTCTTCCCAAAATGGAGGAGATTAATGGGCTGCCCACTATACAAACCCAAGACTATGACAGAGAGATAGACATATGAATGTCAGACCCAACAGGCCATGAGAGAGATAGAGAAGATGATTTAAACCGCATTTATCAAGCGTAAGGCTGACACAATGTTAAACAATGACACTTTGCGGCTGATTACGGCTCATATTGCTGTAAGTTATGGTGTGTGGAGGTCACAGGGTTAGGGTAGGAGTGGTGATAATAGGATCTGGTGCAGGCCCGGCTCGTGCGGAGTTAATTACGAGGGTCACATAGGTCTCTCTGTTCTCCTTCTCCTTGTAACTCATACTTAAATGAGCTTTGGAGTCCTGACTTCTGAAGGGTTAGACCCTCATCTTCTCACCGGCACCTGATTCATCTGCAAACACACATACATGGGGCCGTTTAAACAGCTGAGCGGCTTCACCCCCTGCTCAGCTGCTGCTAATGGCCGTGTGCTGGCCGCCCCTCACACAAACAAGCATACATTCACAAACACACATTCTAAGGGTCAGGAAGAGTGTGTCCTGATTGTTGTTTGACTTTCATAACAGCGCTGTCTCCAGGGAGTCGCTGTGACTGGCAGAGAGAGGAGGTGGGCGGCCGCGTGTACTGTCTGTGAACCTTGTAAAAGCTTGTACTTCACTGGTGCTCCGCAGAAAGACGGACTATTGTGTTACATTCATGTAGCTGAAAATTGCAGAAAATCTAGAGATCTATACATCAATGTTGAACGCACCAAATCGGAACGCTTTGTGGGGGACGTGTGCCCTAGACATTACTGAAAATGAGAAATGTGCAAGGCCTAATCTGAGCCAGCCGCAGCTAGGGATGTGGTCATTTCTACTTGACAGATAAATCAGATGCTGTTTTTGGCTCTTTTTTAAATATTTGGTCTATGAAGCAGAATTGAGGTTGTAGCTAACTAGAAGTAGTCACACTATTAATTTAAAGGGATAGTTCAACCAGAAATTAAAATTCGGTAATCATTTATTCACTCTCATGTCGTTCCAAACCTGAATGACTTTGTTTTTTTCCACGAACCACAAAAGTCATACAGGTTTTCAACAATATGAGGTTACGTGAATGATGACAGAATGTTTGTTTGGGGGTGAGGGATATTCCTTTAACTCCATTTTTTTGTAGCCTAACAGTAGTTCAAAACTGGAGCAAACTTTTAACTGCATTTATTATAAAATTATGTGTAGTTTAAGCTAACACTCTTAGATGTGTTCAAATTGCAGAATAATAATTTTAAAAACGTTTACAAAAGATACTGTCCCCTTCAATTTACCATAAACTTCAAAAGTTTGGGGACAGTAAGATTTTTTGTGAAAAAAAGTATCTTATGGTCAAGGCTGCATTTCAAAAATCAAAATGCTGATTTGCTGCTCAAAAAAACATTTCTTAATATTATCAATGTTAAAAACAGCTGCATTGCTTTAATGTTTTTGTGGAAACTGATGCATTTTTTACAGGACTAGAAAGTTCAAGAGAACATAATTTATTCAAAATAAGGGCTTTTCCTACTGCGCTTAACACCAGGTTATCGTCGTTCTGAACGCCGCTTTTAACCCTGGGTTTACACCCCGAGTTTCACACTTATAATTTAGAAGCAAGGTAAACGCAGTTAGACGCTTAGCAACAGACAACCAATCATGTGCTCATATTTGCCTGCTTTGGACAGTCACGGAAATGCTGCGCATTGCATATAAACAGTAAATTCAGTGTTTGAAAGGAAAAATGTAAAATGCTGACAGAAAACGTGACATTTAAGTGCATAAGAGACCGTTTCATTCTTACCTTTATAGTCCGATATGTCTATTCAGAAGAAACTTATATAGTACAGCCGGCAATGTAAACAGGTCACGTCACTCGCATGCTACATTATTCAATGACACTGATACAGCAAATATGCACATAAGAATGTTAACCCAAGGTTTAGAAATGTACAATGTGAAACGTGAAGCAAGATAACCGAGGATTCTGTTAACCCGGGGTTTAGAATGACCCATTGTTAACTATTAAAGTCTGAAAAGACTTTAGAAAGCTTTTCTAACATTACAAATGTCTTTACTTTCACCTTTGATCAATTTAATGCATCCTTGCTGAATAAAAGTATTATATCTTTAAATATTACTGACGCCAAACTTTTGAAAGGTATGGTATATTAATATAATTATTAGATAGACATATTTGGTGGTCCATTGCATCTCACTGTTTATGTCAGAGTTTGCATCACCTGTTTTTCCAAAGTGTCCCGATCAGACCACAAGATAGCACAAACAACACAGCATGGCGCTGATAATACTAACGCCATGGGTTCGCTTTCCAGGGAGACCATAAACTGATAAAAAAAAAAAAAAAGTATACTATGAATGCAATATAAGTTACATTGTATAAAAATGTCTGCCAAATGCCATCATAGCAAATCTAAATTAAAATTAAAGTTGAAAAATCAATCAAGTCATGCAATTATTGTGTTTCATGAGTCATTTCCGAGTACTTGTATGCAGTTTCAGCATGAGAAGAAGAGGGGAATAGCTGGCACAATCCAGGATTATTCTTTCTGCCCCCCTCTCTCTCATCTCTCCATCTTCTTCCTCCTCATTTATAAGCTGTTGAAATCAGCCGTTAATCCTACATCAAAAGCGGAGAAAGGCATCTCGACCCGTCATTCAAAAGGGGGCCCATCTGATTATAACAATCCAATTTTATTGCAAGTTTCATTAAGGGGCTTTTCGCCATGTGCGGAATGCAGGAATGTGATACCTCTCTGGGCATGTGCACCACAGACATGTAATCAGCACACACCAGCAGCCTCGCTTCTTGGATCGCTCCTGCTTAGTTACGGCACCAAAACACAGAAAAACAATAATTTCAACAAGGTAGCCGGCGCTGTAATTGCAGTGCCCACACATTCTGGCATTAAAATGCCAGGGTCTTCTGACCCCACAGGCCAAGCCTGAAGAGTATGCATCCGTCTCCATGGCAACTACAGCATAGCATGCACACAAAAAGTCAAATTACAAGCATCTTAACATCACATCTCACCCTGAGGATGCAATTTAACATGAAACTATGAAGATTAGGGGGACAAGACTGCATTCATGATGGTGGTTTCAAAAGTTGCATAAGAATCTCATTAGATGATGAAATGTTACTCTAGCTGCTTGAGTTATAAACATGGACATAAGATGGATATCAAAAGTAAAACTGTTTACAAACAGACTTGGAGGAATAGAATGAACCTTACAAGCATTAATGCAATCATATTGCTATCTTCAAATAACAACAATGCAACTATGACTCATGGGTTAATGAAAATGTCATCATGATGTAGTCATTACAAGAAGAAGAAAAAAATTTAGAGCCATTATGGCCTAGTGGTAAGTTCCAACACGTTGAGTTGTGGTGCTTATACAGACAACACAAGTTTGAGTCTGGTTTGCAACAATTCTAGAGCTGAAATAATGTTTTGAAGTAATCGATTACATCGCTTATGAAAATAAAATGATTGGAGTCGACGCATCTCACAGATATATGCCTTTGAATTCATGGCACTAGTTAGTTATTATTTATAAGAAAATTATCGATAAATTAATTGACTAATCGTAAAAAAATAATAAATATATTAATCGATTATCAAAATGATCGTTAGTTGCGGGCCTAAATAATTCCTTATCACTTCCTGCCGTCTTTGTATCATCAATAAACGTGACAAAAAGTCATTTTTTTTATAAAAAAGTAAAAACAAAACAGTACAAAAAAAACCAAAAACACAAAAAAAAATAATTAAAATTAAACAAAAAAAAACTTCCATAAGAGGTGCAGTTCTGCCACTTTGACGCAATGTGTCAAATAGTAAGATACGTAAACATATTATACACAAACTTAAGCAAGCAAGAGACCCTCTTTCACGAATGTAATTTATCTCCCATACTGCAACAGACTGTAAATCTACAGAGGGAGGATGAGATAAAAAGATGAAAGAAAAGAGACTTAAAGAGGAATGGATGAAAGGGAGGCGAGGGGCTCATGGGGACAGGGCGGGCACATGAAAGCCAGAATCCTGTGGCGTTTAAGTAGCGTTTAATTCAAGAAAGGCCTTAAACCACCCCTGAACACACATATTGAACCAGACAGGTGTACAAATTACACACATGCATAAACCGCAGGTGCAAAAAACATGCATAAATATTTAAGGGAAGAAAGTCTTTAGAGGGGGGTATCACACACAGTTTCTGCCAATCTCATGTTAATCTTGAGTACATATAGAGTAACAATGCATCCTTCATATCTCCGAAAAGTCTTTAGTTTTGTCATATTCTGTGGGCAGAGCTAAAGAGTCACGAGCGCGCACAGAGATCGCATGCAACATCTTTATAAATTAAAAGGGAACAAAAACGTTTGTGTTGTTTACATTCGATTATATGCACTTGTGCGCCAATTGCCAACAAAACACAGACATCTGATGCAGCTTCACCACCCGTGATCTGCAAAATCCAGCGCTGAACTGGGACGTGTTTACAAAGTATTCATCACTGAATTCCCGGGAACAAACAAACATACGTGCACAACTCCGTTGCTGCCTTGGAAAAACAAACTTCATCCTCTGTTCCCTTAATGCTGGGTTCTTTGGGAAGCTGAAAAAGGTAATCTTTCCCCTTACAACCAAAAACACACTCCTTTGTTTACAGGAGCTGCGTCTCATTTCGGAGGCTGCGTCCTCCGGAGGTCGCATTTGAAGGCTGCATACGTCATCAAGGATGTCATATTTAAGAAAAGTAATTGTAATAAAATTGACTGATATTCATTGTGAGGTGTAAAATACTGTAATTTCTTTCTTACATTGCAATCTAACGGTTATTTTTCTTAAATGAGACTGCCTCGATGGTATATGAAGACTTCAAAGGGTGCAGCCCCTGAATTGAGGAAAAATCTCTCGGCTTCCATATCCCTAACGAAACGCGTTGATGGGCGTGCTCTTGCTCTTGTTCTGGGTGATGTGTGTGTGTGCGCACACTTATCAGGGAGAAGTGCCCATACAAGGAATTCCACTTTCTTTTGTCATCATACAGGACGCACTCGGAAAAACTCTCAGAATCCTGTACCGAAACCGGAAGTAGTGGATTTGGAACAGAAATACTGCGTCATACGTCCAACTTGTGTTTTGAAACTTTGGCCATGTTTAACATAAGAATGCAACTCTTTAACAGTTTAAATAAGTGTGCATGAAATAGCATTACACCCGCCCTTTAGAGTGTTATGCATGAGATAAATCAAATGGTTTGTTTTGATGCTTAAAACTATTAATAAAAAAGGAGGGAAAAAAGAGATTTACAGACCTATGAAAAATGTACTCCAAATAATCAGTGAGCAATACAACACAAAAAACATTCTTACTCTCTCTCCTTCTCTGTGAGTTTGTCAGTGATGGTGTCTTTGATGGAGGAACGGGAACCCTTGTGGATGACTGGATACCTGAGCGGAATCTGCAGGAAGGATGATATCATCAGCACCAGGTGTGCCGTGTAACCTAGAGCCACCGCAATACTCCCATCATCCTTTGCTGCAGTGGAAAAGAGAACAGAAAAAAAGGAAATATGTTAGAAAATTTGTTCAAATAAAATAAAAATGAAGCGCAACAAACAAAACTGAAATAAGACAGTAAACAGGCGAATCTCATAAAGAAAGATCCCAGTCATATTCTAACCAGAATCAAAAAGGAATTAAATACTTTATTTTAAAAATGAAGCCTATTTTAGGACCATTACGATTTTTTAGCATTGTGATTTTTTACATTTCCCACCCATATTCTCAAAAATTCATTAAATTCATTATAATATATATATATATATATATATATATATATATATATATATATATATATATATATATATATATATATATATATATATATATATATATATATATATATATATATATATATATACACACTGTATAATAACATTGGTGTCTAATAATCTATGTAATACATTTTAGACATTTTTAAGAGAACATAAAATAAATGACATAATGCAAAACATATTAGAAATCCAAAAAAAAAATTTATACAGTGCTACATCCGCCATTTTAGTTGAGGTCAAAACTTGTACATTGTGGTTTAAAGGATGAGTCACAACAACTGAAGTTATAAATCAGGGGCCATTTGTTAAGTTGATGGAAGCTGATGAAGGCCATTCATTTTGTCTCCTTAGGGCTCTTGAGTTATAGGGAGCCAAATAATAACCTAATACCATGCAAAACTTCAGTTCACCTCAGCAATGCCCTTTCCTGATGGGGTCAAAGACATAACCAGAGGCTATAAGCTACTCTGAAAACAAGGATCGGCTTAATGTTAGTGTTCTGTCTTTAAATGTGTATAATAACACTCCAATGTGTGCATTTCCTAAATAATTATATGCAATCTAAATCACTCTGATGGCCCCATTACTGTCTGAACAGCAAACTTTTGGGGCATTTCTGGCAAATTCAAATAAAAAGCCCAAATGCCAAGCAAAAATATTTAGTTGCTATGCAACTGGAAGGACACTAGTAATTATCTGCTGTGAAAAAAAAAAAAAAAAATGTAAAAAGTAAAAAAAAAAAAAAAAAAAAAAAAACACACACTTCTGCTTTATCATAAACATGCATCCAAACTACACTTCCCAGAACACCCCTGCAACTACACATTGTACTCACTACATTTCAGCTTACAGAAAGTGTCCAGGCTAGAACAGACAAGTGTTCGCAGATAAAAACAATGTGCTGTGAGCACAGACCATATCACTTATGGAAAGACTTATTTTGTATAAGAAATAAGTTGTATATACATATCAGTTGTCATTTCGTGCTTTCAAAATCCATGAATGAGAAAACTGTGCCAAGCAATAGCCACATATGTGAAGGACTGCATATGCATGTATGTGAATAATGCGTGTTGTTGCGTGCACAGTTCAACCTGGCTTCCATTAACCTCTCTTTTCTTTTGAAGTCATGCCTCCCTTGCCTGAAAAAAGCCAAACCTGATTCTCTGCGACACATACAGTGCCGCCTAAAGGACACATGGGAAATTAGATGA
Source organism: Chanodichthys erythropterus (assembly GCF_024489055.1). NCBI lineage: Eukaryota > Metazoa > Chordata > Actinopteri > Cypriniformes > Xenocyprididae > Chanodichthys > Chanodichthys erythropterus. The sequence goes on along the minus strand of NC_090230.1, from coordinate 41,783,683 downwards.
ATAACTCTCCCCACAGCCAGCACAACAAAGGACATCACTTGTACCCATCACACACAATTCATTCTCCTTATTAAAAACCCCAAAAGCCAAACTATAGGGAACTGGGAGATGAATGCCCTAATAAAATCCTTTTCTCTCATATAATGCGAGAAGTCAGAAGGTCCGACCACGGTTCTTGCTGTGTGAATAACCGACTGGAGTGATCTCACTCTTAACCACAAGTTGAAGGGTTTCATGGACACAGGGCTCCATTGATCAGAACAGAGGAGGATGATTGATTGATGGCCTGGAGCCTGTGATCCACAGCCAGACTGAAGAAACCCAGAAATCAAGAGAATTACAGCCAGTGAAGCAGAACTGACTGGGGAGTCAAGAGCTCCTCGCCAGATGAGTCTAGATTCACTGTATCTGATTCTGAACTGATTTAATTCAGAAAGTGACAGTGGACCACAGTTAGCAATGCAAAGAAATCCAACATTATTATTTCCGACTTTTTTAATGCAGACATGTATGCATGATACACTGGAATACAATTTCATGACATCAAACGACACATTTAAAACCCCCAAAATTCTTGAAAATGTTCTCAAAATCCACTCAAAGGCCACTGAAATGTGAAAATATTCAATATTTTACTGATATGAGCTATCAGTACATTTTGGAGAGTTAACACTGTGTACGTTAATTGACCAAACGACCAACAACTGTAATTTCATAATGGCCAAATATCAACTGATTAATCAGCTCGGCTCAGTTCCCTCCAGTGTAAGGGTGTGTTCACACTTGGCAGGTTTGGTTCGATTGCTCTGTTAGTGTGGTTTATTTGAGTAAGCGTGCTTTCACACTTGCCTCATTTAGTTCGGTTGAATTGCACTAGAGTTCGTTGCCCCCCTTGCGGACCAAACAAGTGTACCTAGACCTCCTTGAACAGAAACGAAGTGGTTCGCTTGAGATGTGAAAGCAATCCGACCCAACGGACCAAACGATAGCATAATTCATAATCGGAAATGTGTTAAAAAGTAGTAGTGTCTGATTCTGTGAGTGAGCACATTAGTTACCATAGCTGAAAACCAAAGAGTGCCTTTTCATCTTAAATTGTTATGTAACATGGCAAAAATGCTGTCCTGACGAAGCATTGATTCCGGCTCTACCTGCATTATAACATTCATATATGGTCTCGACACAGTTCGCCTACTAGACAGCGCTGGGAGATCCAGAGAGAGCACATTTGAATTTGACGCAGTATTAATATGCATAGTATATAAAGGCGGGAATGACGGCTACATTCCTACAGTGTTTGCGTGTGTCTCAACAGGTAATCACATTTAATTCGCATAAACACATTTTGGTATGCTTTGAAATGTTGCCTTTGTGAAAGCGAACCGAACCAAGAAGAAAATGCAACATTGTAACAAATTTAGTCCTTGTTATGGAACAAAACAAATGATCCATAGGTGTGAAAATGCCAAAAGTGTGAACGCTGCCATCCGAACTTTGGTGCGCACCAAACCAGTGGACTGAAGATCCTGAAAAGGTTGGTCTTGGTTGGCTCCAAATCAAAATCTAGTGCGTTTCTAATGAAATATGAATGCAACACAGAACAAAGACATTTAAACGAACCAAAAATAGAATGTGATTTCATAAGATGCGACTCTAAAAAGGACAGAATGCTCAAGCATACCTGTTTTTTTCTCATCATATGAGCTACATTGGCCATTGCAGTTCAGTACCGGTGACGGAAACGCTGTCTCCTTGCAGCAGATCTTCGTTTGTGTGCAACGGAGGAAATCCTGGCAGTGTTTTGACTCACACATTTTATAAGCTTTTCACAAATTCTCAGCTGGTAAAAATAACATCATATGTATGCACTTACAATGAGCCCATTTAACCCAGCACACAGCTTTGGTTTGAATGTTCGGTAAGTTCCAAGCCTTAAGCCTTTTTTTTTTTTTTTTTTGTAGCTTAAGGTTTGGTGTTAAAAATGACAGTGTGAAAGCTAAGCGAACCTGGACTAAATGTATCATTTTCTTTTTCAGTCCAGACCAAAAGAACTAAGTGAACCAAACTACAAGTGTGAACACAATTTTGAGCTCATTTTATCGCAAGCGCAAATGCCTTGTCTGAATGCTTGGAAATATAAAACCACAAAAAAGTCCTAAAAACGCTGGCATGATTCTGACACTTAATTCATGTCCACAGCAAAACAATTTACTGAAGTGTTCTAATAAGATTTAATAACATTAATCAAATTTCACTCAATATATTTGAGAATGGAAAATGCAAGCTTTGTCGAGCTGTTTGTAGATTTTTGAAATGATTCAAGCAAGAACACTTCTTGAAAAAATATTGCCTAATTAATTGGTTAATTAGTAAATCAGTCTGTCACAACTAAGGATGCCCATTTCAAATGTTTCTCAGGTATATTTAATTGCCAAATCAAAACTTACCTTGAAAGTCTTCAGAATTGGGCAGTTTGACACCACAAATCACATAATCGTTCTGATTGTTCTGCAAAAAGAAAAAGAAAACAGCAGAAAAGCAGTCGTGAGCAAAGCATTCTGGAACAGCATGAGCAGCCAATAAATCAAATCCTTCATACACCAACTGAAAAAGCTTGGCAGAGGATAGTTTGGTCTGAATGTGGTTTTCTGCTCATTTTCAGTGGCTTTATTTTGTAAACTGATTTGACTCTGTGGGTACCAGGCAGCGTGCGCACTGAACAGAAGTTCTAGGTCATCCTGAAATGGTGAGAAACCAAAGCAAGTAACGCCAGAGTCCGCAAAGACCCCAACCTCTAATATTCCCAGCATGCCACAAGCTCCAGCCATCAGCGCAACATGAGAAAGACAGGAAGCTGCATTATGTTTCTGTTGAGCGTGTTTGAGTGTGACATTGTTTGTGTGTGTGGAGTTCAATACTCACCACATCAATGGGATAAATGTAGGAAAGCTCTGATATAAGCTGACGACAGCGGAAAGTGAGCTGGGCGTTAGACTTCAGAAACAGCTCTCTGTTGAAGAACAAACACAGTGGAACTTCAAGATCATTCAGTCCATATTTAAATTGTGTAAACATACATATATTATTTGTATTATTATCATTATAACAAAAACATAACAATAACAATAAAAATAAATGATTAATCTTCATTTTATTTATTTATAACAGTAATACTTTTATTTATTTATTATCTGTATTAATATTATTTAATACATTATTATATAAAATGAATACACATGTGCATAATATACTAGGAAACCTGTGTGTTCAATCATCCACCAAAAACAAACAAATTTGGGACCATTTGGTTAAAAGTAATTGAAAAAATGGCAAGCTCTAATGACATTTGTGTGCCAATGTCACTTGACTGGATATCGAATAAAATAAAATTCACATTTTAGGTATGATTTTAGTGTCCAAAAGTTACTAAATACTTTTTGGGACCACTGCATGTGTATAACCAGCAAAAGAAAGTAGCAAGACAGGAAATAACAGGGAGTCACAATCACATGAAAAAGAAAAACAACAAGAAGAGGAAAGAGAAGAAGAATTAATTGCAATGTTTATATTGGCTTCAGGAAGTTCACTCCACTAATGATGCTCTGAATCATCTCTCTAGTAATGGTAAGAGCTACTCAATTATCATAACTGCCAAATTACAATGAACTTCCTCCACTCTAACCCCATCCTCCAATAGAACAACCATCCCTAATCAGAACACATCTGTCAAGTAAGGGACACACCATTACCTCAGGACCGGGCGGAGGTTGTGGGACGGGCACAGCTAAAACCAAAAGGCCTGTCTAGATGAGGTGCAAGAGGTTGAAAAAATGTTTATTTTTCATGTTCAGCTTTCAGCTACTGGGTCTGTGACTTGAGGAGAAAGATGAAGAGCAATGATAGAGGATAATGTGGTATTCATTTACAGTCATGAAAAGGAGGCAGGAAGGAAATAATGATGAGGTATGAAGGATATACCTTCCTTACTGGACTATAGCTTACATGTGGGTCCACCAGGCCTGCTCTGCACCACCCAAAATCCGGCCAAAACATTTCTATGCAACCACTGTTAAACTGTGAACATAACTTAATCTGTCTTTACTGGAAGTGGGTCTCCAATGTGCCAAAAAAAGCATGAGATGCGAATCAACGGCCAGAGACATCTGTCTGAATGTGTATGGCTGTAGTGGTGGTACTTCAATGGGGATGAATTAAAATTATATTTTATGATAAATATTAATATAGCATCGTTATTTCACTCAGTTCAGTTTAATTAATGTTTATAGTTCAATTATGAAATGCGTTCAGTTCAATGTTGATTCAATTCAATTGATTAAAGGTGCCGTAGAACGTCTTTTTAAAAGATGTAATATACGTCTAAGGTGTCCCCCTGAATGTGTCTGTGAAGTTTCAGCTCAAAATACCCCATAGATTTTTTTTTATACATTTTTTTAACTGCCTATTTTGGGCCATCATTAAATATGAGCCGATTCAGGCTGCTGCCCCTTTAATTGCTCGCGCTCCCCACCCACGGAGCTCGCGCTTGTCTTTAACAGCATAAACAAAGTTCACACAGCTAATACAACCCTCAAAATTATTCTTTACAAAGTGTTCGTCATGCAGCATGTCTAATCGTGTAAGTATAGTATTTATTTGGATGTTTACATTTGATTCTGAATGAGTTTGATGATGCTCCATGGCTAAAGCTAACATTACACACTGTTGGAGAGATTTATAAAGAATGAAGTTGTGTTTATGAATTATACAGACTGCAAGTGCTTAAATGAAAATAACGACAGTCTTGTCTCCGTGAATACAGTAAGAAACGATGGTAACTTTAACCACATTTAACAGTACATTAGCAACATGCTAACGAAACATTTAGAAAGACAATTTAAAAATATCACTAAAAATATCATGTTATCATGAATCATGTCAGTTATTATTGCTCCATCTGCCATTTTTCGCTGTTGTCCTTGCTTGCTTACCTAGTCTGTTGATTCACCTGTGCAGATCCAGACGTCCTGCCACTGTTTAATGCTTGAACATGAGCTGGCATATGCAAATATTGGGGACGTACATATTAACGATCCTGACTGTTTCGTAACAGTCGGTGTTATGTTGAGATTCGACTGTTCGTTGGAGGTCTTTTAAACAAATGAGATTTATATAAGAAGGAGGAAACAACGGTGTTTGAGACTCACTGTATGTCATTTCCATGAACTGAACTCTTGTTATTTAACAATGCCAAGATAAATTAAATTTTTAATTCTAGGGCACCTTTAAGCTATAAAGCAGCTCTGCAGAAAACAGTTGGTGTGATTTAGTGTTGTCAAGATACAGGAATTTCCAACTTTGGTACGGTTCCTTAAAAAAAATATTGATATTCGATACCATTTTTGCTACCACAGGGAAAACTGCCATATATTGCCATTCATGGCAATATAATATGTTATTATCTCATCATTTTTTTATAATTGGGTAATTTTGTTGCAATAGCTTACAGAACAGGGAGGCTTTATTTGAACCGTTGAACTAAATTTACAAAAAAAGATAAGTAAACCGTAATAAAATGAGAACAAATAAACAAAATGCAAACGATAAATACAATAGAATAAAGAGAAAAATTAAATAAACATGGCTTTAAGTTTTTCAGGTGGGTCTAACAGTAGTATTCAGGTAAGAAATACAACAGAAATGAAAGAAATCAAATGTAAAATAACACTGAATAGTCTTTATTGTAAAAATTTTGTTTCACATTAATGCTTACAATTAAAGTTACAAAAGTTATTCAGTGAAGAGCAGCGAGTGATTTTCTTTGTCTTTTGTTCTTTGATTAACATGACAGACTTTAACATGACTTTAAGAGCTCGGATCCAATATACTGTTACACAACATGCGTTTTCTCTAAACTATTTACATTCCAAACCTACTGTATTTACCTGAATACTCGGTAGGAGAATTTTGTATGTATTTGACCGTTTAAGTGCAATAAGCCACAAAAAAGAAGTCAATCTGGTACTCGAGAGCTACTTGAGAGGTGGCTTTATGAGAGCGTGGTGCACACTTTTGATGTGAGCGCAAAACCTGCGGGAATGAGTAAAATTCTGTGCAATACAAGGAGAGGAGAGGAGAGGAGGCAAGTGTGTCAATTTGCCAAAACATGCAGCTGGTATTGGTGTATCGATGAGTTTCAGATATTTCAGTATCGATAAATATCGAAATATCTATATTTTTGACAATACACTAGAGTGATTTATGAATATATAAATATTATTCAAACTGGATTGAATGATTTAACTGGATTATATAGTTTTATGGTCCAATTTCCCCTCTACTGAATGTTGCAATCTATAAAAAAAAAAAAAAAAAAAAAAAAAGAGGCAAAAACACAAAAATAACAGCAATGTTTACGGCAGCATTACCTGAGACCTGACAATTGTGCTTCAAACAAGAGGCTGATGAACACCACCAGACATACAAATGCATTATTTCAGAGGTCAGCCCACTGTGTGTGACCCTTTGGGTCATGTCAAACCCATTAGAGTTGGCACAACCTAATCTGCTTATTGTCACACAATGCAATTTGAGTGGGTGGGAAAACATAAATATACCCAGCATGCCCTCCGTCTGCTTGAGTTGACCGTATAATCTCCCAAAGCGCTCGAGAAAAAAAAAAGGGCAGAATGAAGGAGCGCACCATTCTGCGTCCCATCACGGTAATGTCTGACAGATGTGAGACCACTGGACTCGAGGGTAGAGAACGAGGGATGAAAAAGAGAAAAGAGGGGGACGGATAATTGCAGGTTGACAATCACTCACCTTTTGGCAGTGCATTCCTTCTGCAACTCCGTCAAAGACTTGCGCTCAGACTCCAGACCCTGGTGCTTGGTAGATGACGCCTCCTCTGAAGAGAGAACACAGACAGGTGGAGAGAACAAAAGAGAGAGAAAAGACGGGAATGAGGTGAATGAACAGGTAGTCTCATGTGTGTTTGTACAGGTGGGTAGGAGTGTCTCATTTTGATAGCAGTCTATTAAATTGTGCTGTCATAAAACAGAGTCTTTCATCATTATAAAAACATTTCCTCTACAGGCAACATAAAACTAATTGAGATTCAAAAAATGCTTGTAGGGTTTTTTTTTTTTTTTTACATAAATATAACTGCTCAGAATTATAATAAAAAGACAAGACCATATAATCAAAAACACTCCCAACATGAAATTTGGATAACGATTCCCGGGGAGCAGGATAAGACACGCTTAGATTACAAAAAGACAGGCTATAATGATGAAATCCTGAAATTTTCATGATCTGAAATACTTGGTGAAACTTCTTGTGTTGTGTTGTGATTGAACTTGAGCACATTTATGGGTGTTTCTTCAACTATGAGCACTTTGACCCTGTGAACTTTTAGTAAAATAGTAAAATTAAAAAAATTAAATTGAAATATTCTCTTTACAAGTATTATTAACCTTGATTTTTCAATTCCATCTCAATCATGGTACACTAATCAAGCACACTAAATTTTGTTAAAACATTATTGGGAGCAAAATTGTTGGCTGTGTTGGAAATAATTCCATAATTGAGGTACATGTGTGTAAAAATCGGTAGAAATCATTTTCACAAATTTTTAAATAGTTTATATTTATTTCATTGTTTGTTTCAAATCCATTTAAAATGTTACATTTAAAAATTTATATTTTTATAAATTGAATTTGACTTTATAGATAAAATGCTTGGGTCTGGTATAAGGTTAAAACAAAAATAAAATAAAACTAAAATAATGTGATCATATAATGAAAAGAAGAATCTGTTAGTTAGAATAAAAATTAACCCTGAAACAGGACATCCAAACAAAAATAATGCATATTAAAGCCCCTAAATTACAAATGTACAAAATAACATTATCTCTAACTGCTGCTCAGTGCAGAAATCCAGTATGTTTGTATACATTCAAGTGAAATAGAACAGTAAATCTCCATCTGATTTGCTGGAAAGCGATACACACTGCCCAGATTAACTGGATATAAGGGTTTTGCTGATGGTGTTCAAAAGACATTTTCCATCCCAGCCTGCATGGCCACACCACCCCCATGTCATCAAAGCATCAGCTAGGAGCGTGTGTGCGAGTATGAGTTGCTGTGGAATGCATGTGTCAGCCCCACTTCTACGCAATATTGCTGTGGTCCATTATTTCAGACACAATATTATCCACAGAAGAGGGAAAACAGAGAATGAGACAAAGTAAGAGAGATCAATAAGTGAGAAATGGAGAGAGGAGGAGATTTTGAATTCTCTCTAAAGATGGAACAAATTAAAGAGGATAGGCAGTGGTGTGCCTCTGGTCCCTATAAGACCAAATCCTACATAGTAAATACATACATACACTGTATATAAATATACATATACAGGAGCATTCAAAAGTTTGGGGTCAGAAAGATTAATGCTTTTCAGCAAGGACACATTAAATGGATAAAAAAAAGTGTCTGTAAAGGCACGATGACCTGCATGAAAAATGCATTTTTTTTCTCCAAAAAAAAAAAACTTTTTTGTTGTTTTTGTTTGGTTCGGAATGTCATAAGGGAGACTAAACCATGACAATTTTCATTTTTGGGTGAACTATTCCTTTAAAGAGTTGATTCTTGTCTGTTCTTTTTCACTTCACTTCACATTAAATGAGAAGATGAGGGAAGATGAGAGTGGAAAGAGAGAAAATCAAAGCAGACTGTCTGGTTAAAAAAGGCAAACTCCTTTGTTCTGACCCGCACTTGTAAAAACAGAGAGTGTCTGCTTTATAATATGCCTCGCATTCTCTTCTCTTTTACAGCTCTGTGGGATCTCTCTGTCCTAAAGCAATGCTTGGCGGGACATCCTGGGCCCTGGTGCTGTCTTTCTGAAGACATGGGAGGTGTGAACCAGGGAAATTGGAAGAGAGATCATTGTCGCTGGAGCAAAGCGGTCCCACATGCAAAGCCTTGAACCTCTCATTAGGATGAGACAGCAGGAAAAAGAAAAAGAGAGCTAGAGGCAGAGAAAAAGACTGAAAGGTCTAAATGCTTTTGTTCTCTACTTGTTCTCTTTAATCGATCCCCTATGACACACTCTGCTTTAGTAATATCGCCTCTCTCGGCCATCAGAGTTGTCAGCACCAGGTTAAGGCCTCCTCTTCGCCACCCACACCTTTCCTAAAGACTACTGGCAGGAAGTCATCTGCGTTTGCTTGGGAGAAACAACAGCAGAGGTTAAAGGGATAGATCACCCAGTAATATAAATTCTGTCATAATTTATTCACCCTCATTCCTGCTGTGGAATATGAAAAGAAGAGATTTTGAAAGTAAGTTTCAGTTGCTTTTATCTCTACAATGAAGTTAATGGGGACCAAAATAACACTGGACCACATACATTCTGTTTCAATCCAATTTTGTGAAATTAACTTCAAAAATTGGAATATCGAAAAAAAAAACATTTGTGAATAAAGCAAAGTTTCCATTCCATGTGTTCAATAAAACAAAATCATCCTGGGAAATTGGTGAAAAATATGTGTAAGACATAAAAGACATAAAAAATGGAAGTTGTTGCAATCTTTTTTCATAAATCAAAAATGTTGACAAGACTAAGTTTTATATAACATCTGTTTAACATGAAAGTAAGGTTAATAATATAACTTAGAGAACAAAATTCAGTTTTACTCAAATTAGGGTGATGCAAAAATGAGAACACCCCACTGAAAGTCTCTGGAGCAAAGCTAAAATGTAGACTACAAATGTCTAATTTAACAAGAATTCAACCACAGGTGAGTCTAATTATTCATTACACAGGTGTCCAGCAGGCAGTTGACTATAAAAGGGTGTTAAAACCCCTTCCCATTTCATGCTGTCAGCAATGGCACCACATGGAAGAGAAATGTCACAAGAAAATAATTTCTTTACACCAGAAAGATGAAGGCTACAAGAAGATCTGCAAAGCTTTACTTATCAGTCAGAATACTGTAGCAAAAGTGGTACAAAAATTTTAAAAAGATGGAACTGCAACCATCACACAGAGACGTCCAGGTCATCCACGGAAGTTAACACCTCGACAGGAGGCACAAAAAAAGCCCACCTAGAGTTTGCCAGGGCCCATGCTGAGAAAGATGAAGAGTACTGGGACTCTATATTCTGGAGTGATGAGACCAAGATAAAGGTTTTTGGAACAGATGGCTTTAAAACTGTATGGTGTTGCAAAGGTGAGGAATACAAAGAAAAATGCACAGTGCCTACAGTGAAACATGGTGGTGGCAGTGTCCTTATGAGGGGCTGCATGAGTGCTGCTGGTGTGGAGGAGCTGCATTTCACTGATGGCATCATGAATTCACAGAAGTACTGCTCTATACTGAAAGAGAAGATGCTACCATCACTCAGTGCCCCTGGTCGTCGTGCAATTTTCCAATAAGACAATGATCCTAAACAAACATCTAAAGCCACTGTTGGATTTCTGAAGAAGAACAGGGTGAAAGTGATTCATTGGCTCCTGATCTGAAGCCAATCGAACACCTATGGGAAATTCTGAAGAGACAAGTTGAGCATCACTCTCCATCCAGCATCCAGAGGTCATTCTTGAAGAATGGAAAAAGATAGATTTTGCAGGATGTCGCCAACTTGTTCATTCCATGCCTAGAAGACTTGGTGCTGTCATTAAAAATCATGGAGGCCATACAAAGTACTAGATGTATTAGTTTTTGTTGTGAGGTTTACTCATTTTTGCATCACCCTAATTTGAGTAAAACGGAAAACTGTGTAAACTAAGTTATATTATTAACCTTACTTTCATGTTATAAGTTAAAGGTGCCCTAGAACTTTTTTTTAAAAGATGTAATATAAGTCTAAGGTGTCCCCTGAATGTGTCTGTGAAGTTTCAGCTCAAAATACCCCATAGATTTATTTTTAATTCATTTTTTTAACTGCCTATTTTGGGGCATAATTAGAAATGAGCCGATTCAGGGTGTGTGGCCCTTTAAATCTGGTGCTCCACGCCCCAAGAGCTCGCGCTTGCTTTAAACAACATAAAAAAGTTCAAACAGCTAATATAACCCTCAAAATGGATCTTTACAAAGTGTTCATCATGCAACATGTCTAATCACGTAAGTACAGTGTTTATTTTGATGTTTACATTGATTCTGAATGAGTTTGATAGTGCTCCGTGGCTAACGGCTAATGCTACACTGTTGGAGAGATTTATAAAGAATGAAGTTGTGTTTATGCATTATACTGACTGCAAGTGTTTTAAAAATGAAAATAGCAACGGCTCGTCTCCGTGAATTCAGTAAGAAACGATGGTAACTTTAACCACATTTAACAATATATTAGCAACATGCTAACGAAACATTTAGAAAGACAATTTACAAATATCACTAAAAATATCATGTTATCATGGATCATGTCAGTCATTATCGCTCCATCTGCCATTTTTTGCTATTGTTCTTGCTTGCTTACCTAGTCTGATGATTCAGCTGTGCACAGATCCAGACATTAATACTGGCTGCCCTTGTCTAATGCCTTTCATAATGTTGGGATCATGGGCTGGCATATGCAAATATTGGGGGCGTATTTTAATGATCCCGACTGTTACGTAACAGTCGGTGTTATGTTGAGATTCGCCTGTTCTTCTGAGGTCTTTTAAACAAATGAGATTTATATAAGAAGGTGGAAACAATGGAGTTTGAGACTCAATCTAGGGCACCTTTAAACAGATGTCATATTAAACTTAGTCTTGTCAATATTTTGGAAACTGTTTTTGTGTTCATTGAGATATTGTTTAAAATGTTACTTTTCAAAGGGGGTGTACTCATTTACGCTGAGCACTGTACATACACATTTTATATATATATATATATATATATATATATATATATATATATATATATATATATATATATATATATATATATATATATATATATATATATATATATATATATATATATATATATATATATATATATTTTGTGTGTGTGTGTGGATGGAAATATAGTGATTGACTTTCATTGTAAGGAAAAAAAAAAAAACAATGACAATCAGCTTTGCCAATTATTCATTGACAAAGTTTTTTTTTTTTATCCTGCCAATGATAGAGACTATAACTGCCTATAACTGCCATGAAAGCTAAACCACAGGAAACTTGGTGAAGCCAGCAGGTGTTTCATGTTTTAATGACCAAAAGGACTATTAAAAGTGTGTCCCTTCACTCTGCACCACTTTTTTCTTCAGCACTTTACATTTTCCTCTTCATTTGTGGAGTGCCTCCGCATTTGACATTTACAGGCCCACGGTCCAGAGCGCAACTACCGATCATAACAACGTCAAATCGCTTTTATGAGCATAATTTACAGCATGTGCACGGACGTGATGAGAAATTAGAGCGAGGGAAACGGTGACAGGAGGCTTGACCTTGCAAAGCTTTATTCTTTGCTTCAATGGAAACGAGGAAGCGCTCAGTGACCAGAACCGTTGGGGGAGCGCGAGAGCGCATGACTGCAGCTTTGTACATTAAACAGAGATGAGACGTGGTTACACTTAAGTCATTTTGTGCAATTTCTGGCAATCTCCCTTTGTAAGTGGGATAAACTACGGTAGTTTTGGAAGGAGGCTTTCATGCTCTTTCATGGAGTGCTGGCCCGGTTAGTATCACAGCAAATAAGCGGTGACTGACAATAGCTTAAAGGACCATTAGTGTTTAAATGAAATTTGGGTGTGGGAGATTTGTTAGTGGGAATGGGAAAGGCAGGCATTAACTGAGAGGGACATGACGGGAAAGAAAAAAGGTTGGAATCTCTAGCTTGTTATTCTCTCCCAGAAGAGAGCGCTTTTCTCTCTTTTCTTCACTACCCTTTAAACATATTTTACTGAAGAGATGTTATACATTATTACATTATCTGTTAACAAAAAATAACATCCCAAAAAAATAAAGTACATAAGATATCAACTAATTTCAAAAACATGTCAAGTAGCATAGTTTGAAAAAACATACAATATTTAATTTTTAATGCAACATTAAGGTCATCCAATCTTTGTAAGCTATTCTTTTAGATGACCAAAATGGTGCGTTAAATATTAAATATTGTGTGCTTTTGCAAGTTATGGTAGCGCAGTTTAAGACTTCTTTTTCTAAGATTACTAAAACTGAAATGAATAATAAATTAAAGTTAACTATAAATATTTTTAAAATAAAAATAAAATGGTAAAAACACATACAGATAAATTACATATGTTTTTATATTTTTTTATTTTTTATATGATATATATATATATTATATAAAAATAATTTAAAAAAAAATTTATTTTCCATTTTTTTTACATTGAATTATTAAAAGTAATTTTCAGTAATTGAAATAAAGCTACAATAACATATAACATTAAATTTAAACTTAATAAAAATGAAAATTAACAACTAACTGAAATATGTAAGTTTTATCTGAAGTACTAAAATTAATACAACTAAAACTGAAATGAATAATACATTAAAGTTAACTATAAATATTTTAAAAATAAATTGGTAAAAGCAAAAACTGAGAATAATAAATACTACGATAGTATATAAAAAATAATGATAAAAAAAACACTGGGTAACGTGCAGGGTTTTTTCTTCTTTAATTTATAATTTATTTTTTTATTTTTTATTTTTTTTGCATTGAATTATCCACCAATTTTCTTACAACTTTCTCTTGTGTGAAAGAAAGAAAGAAAGAAAGAAAGAAAGAAAGAAAGAAAGAAAGAAAGAAAGAAAGAAAGAAAGAAAGAAAGAAAGAAAGAAAGAAAGAAAGAAAGAAAGAAAGAAAGAAAGAAAGAAAGAAAGAAAGAAAGAAAGAAAGAAAGAAAGAAAGAAAGAAAGAAAGACCAATAAATCAATGAATGAATGAAACAGGAGGTCAAGCGGTGTGCTATCCTCCTTTCCTCTTACTCCAGTTCAAATAATTTTATTCTTCAGCTTTTAAAAAGTCTTCTCTTGTGCATGAATGTGAATGGGCCGCACCCTTCGGCTCCAGTCAGGACAGGCCCCTGTTGGCAAAGGCTGTTGGGTAGACGTCATCCATCTAGAACAGACCTTTCCCTGAACCCCAAATCCGTTGTTTGTTTCTACACACTAGGAGGTCATGAACACAATGCATTATGGGATGGCAAGTGCCAGGCCACTCAATCACTATAGTTGTGCAAGCGTGCGTATATGTATTCTTTATGAACCCACAGTACGCAGCCCAACCCTCTAGCCAAACACCAGCCACCACATCAATCAAACTCACCTCTTCGCACCTCCCGCCCATGCACAACATTTGGCAAATAAAAAGAGCAGGATTCAGAAATCAAACATGAATGGCAGGAGGCTGTGACGAATGGGGCGGTGAGGAACTTAAGCTTTGGATAAACTCTGAATGTTCAATGTCTGCCTGCACAGCCTGGATCTTTGATGGAAGCAGTGTAGAGTAACATATGAGAATAATGAGAACACTAAATCACAACAAACAGGGGTGGTGGTGGTCTTGACGGGCCAAAATTCCAGAAGTACCCTTTTCCTTCAAGAGGATTTGACTGAATTTTAAGGACAAAATGACTAACAAACTGCTCAAATCAAGCATGTATATCATGGTAATGAAAAAAAAAAAATCGTCCAAATCAGTACCGACAAGCAATGTACAAAAATGTACATAATTTGATTAGGCAGTATGACACAAATTAAAATCGAAAGAGAAATCCCAATAATTCCGAAATGGAATTTCCAACTTTCTTCTTAAAAAAGTACAAAGGAATGCCAACTTTAAATTGGATTCCAAACATGGAGACTCACAACTCTGATTCCACAAAGATGCAAGGCATATGATGTCATCTGAATGTGGCAAAAAAATAAAAAAAAACAGAGCGAACTACATGATTAATGGTAAACAATCCCATTTAGGCAAATCATTGAGTCCAAATTCCTAAATAACATGATTACAAGACTATAAAATCAGTTTTGGAAACGTTTGCTGAGACAGGTGTGTAAAACATGGCAAAAGATCTGTTGTTATTCACTTAAATGCAAAACAAATGCTAGCAATGCCATTTGAGTTTTTATAAATCAGATGTTTTTTGGTCGGAAGGCGCAGATATCAAGTAACAATTGAATGCATCACTACACATCAAATATGTTCTTATTGGCCGCAATTTTGTTGCTTCCTGCAACTTTTACACTTCAAGTGAGGAGGAGAAAATGACTTCCTTTTTGCATAAAGGCTGGTTAGACATAAAACAACTGCCTTGCTCAATTCAAGGCACGGAAATATATTTACATGAGAATGTGGAGCTGCCGTTTTAGATCTGGAAATACATTTTAGCAGATGGAACTCTATATGGTCCCCCAAAGTACTGGAACACGCATGAAGTTACATCAGTGAAAAACAAGATGAGGAGTTTCACAACACATTCAGTCTGACACACAGTTTTGGAAGAGAATGTTGCCTGATTGCAGATGTGTGGGGATGTGATCCACTGGTGTGTAACAGTATAGAGGAAGAAAGAATATATTTGAATACATATGGTGATGTTTTTCTGACCAAAGTGGGACAGATCTCTCATCAGTTGAATAGTTTGCTGAATTTGGTTACCTTTCTTTACAAGCTGTGTGCTCTCTTTCTGCATCAAGTCCATTTCTCTCGTCAGCGCCTTCCTCTGTCTTTCCAACTCGCTCCTCAGAATCCCAATATGTAGCTGCATACACTCCCTCTCTTTCTTCTGTGGAAAGAGACAACAATAAATATAAAAACTTAATCTTTTCCATTTTTCCCTATTCCATACCCAAACAAACTTCATTGGGTAGCTCAGTTTTTAAGAAAAGGATATTTAACAACTGATCAGGCATTTTAATGGCCTGATCTGAAGGTAAATCTCATAGAACTTCATCTGCCGGTGTTTCCATTAACTGATGTTATGCAACTAAAGCGGATTTTTTTCCTCTCGCAATAAGTCATTCCAAAAATCATGTCAACTGATGTTAGTGGGTTTAAGTATATCACAGCCGCTGCATTAGCCATTATTTTTAATCGAAGGAGACTTATGCGTGTTATTCAAGCATTAATGGCAAGGAAAGCCCCTTATACTTAGGAGCGGCCACGTATGAGGCGTTTCTGGTTTCTCCTGATCTGCTTCAAGGTCTTGACAAATTGTGGCATTTCTTTGTTGTTTAAAATCCAGTATTCCCATAATTCTTTTGTCTTTTATGAGTTTAATAAAGAACTCTGTCTCGTCTTGTCCAAACATACTGTGCCATCTTTAAAGAATGATCGACTTTTATATACGACAGGTGACCTGTAAATACGAAAAAACTGTTTTTAATCGCAGTTTTGCGAAATATTCCTTTTTCAAATTGCCTGAAAACCATCTCATTCAAGCGGAATGTTTTTTTGCGATATGGGAGTTTTTGCAAAATTGATGTGTTTCCATTGTGTGTATCTTCAATTCGCATATTCAATTTGCGCAATTTCAAGGGTAATGGAAACACGGCTAGTGATAACCAACGGACGAGACAAAGTGGGACAAAAAAATTTCTTAGATTACTTAGAACTGCAACATTTTACTGATATTGGTACCAACTACTGAAATTTTGGTACAATGACAATCGTAGCTTATTATAATATAAATTAACAGAAATTTTCAGGTATACACTACCATTCAAAAGTTTGGGGTCAGTATGTTTTTTTTTTTTGTTTTTTTAATAAAGAAATTAATGCTTTTATTCAGCAAGGATGCATTAAATTGAGAGTAAAGACATTTGTAATGTTATAAAAGATTTCTATTTCAAACAAATGCTGATCTTTTGAACTTTCTTTTTATCAAAGTATCCTGAAAAAAAAAAACCAGTTTCCACAAAAATATTAAGCAGCACAGCCATTCTTGCAAAAAAAAAATATATATATACATATATATATATTATACATATGTATATTGCACTGCCCTGTAAAACACTTTGGAAAGCCAGAGCAAGCCAGAAACATTCACATTAATGTAGTAAAACAGCAAGAGATGATGTTTTAAGCAGATTACAGCAGACATCAGTGCCAGATCTTCCCTCAGCTTCTCCAGCACCCAGCACAGATGAGTCCACAGCAGATCTATCTAATCTACATCTACAGCCCTGCGGCTTTCAGGACTGTTAGCGAGCCAAGCTCACTAATGAGGAACAGTGATCTGACGAGGGTGAAAGTGGGATAGAGAGTAGATAGGAGAAGATAGAGAGCAAAGGAGAACAGATAACAGCCAGGGAAAGTTCACTATGTCTTTAAAGTGATTGGTGGTGGTGATCCCTATCATAAGCAGAGCTGCTGAGTTTAATACAGAGCAGGACGGAGCAGCGTCGCTAAATGTTTGATCCTCTGGCCTCCAGCATCCATCGGAGACATATTCAGAATAAACCAAGCATCATATATGCAATTACAAAACTTACAGACTTGACATAGATGTCTTTATATACAGAGCCATAAGACACATGAATCCACACCACAGGGTGATGGGGAAATTGAGTAGAAGTCATATCAATGAAATCTCTTGGATCTATTATAGGTAACATCTCAGGATCTTGTATTCTTGCACTTGGCAGCTGAGGAAGTGTCAATCAAAGAGATACAGAAGACAGCACCTTAACCTTCAGATAGCTTAAGCCCTTATACGGCGAGAAAAGACCAAGAGCTTGCGTGTTTACTATCAACGCCACTGGCACGACAAACACACAACTTTTCACGCATAGCTAAACACTTCAAAAACGCACACACGCACACTACAAGATTTTTCCAGAAAAAAATAGGGATACATTGATTAATAATGATACTTTATTATTCACATTATGGTTGATATTAAAATTTTATACTACTTTATGTACTCTAATAATATTAATAATAATATATTAATAATAATAGTTTAAAATGCTGCAAGCGAATTTAGCCATCACAACATTATAACTGAAATTTTAAACAAAGTAAAAAATAAAAACATTCTGAAATTTAAGATTAAATTTAATGTTATTAAATGAACGCGTTTTTAAAAGATAACTTTAAGTGACATTACATGACAGCAAAGGTCATCTAAATTTAAAAAGATAAAAAAAAAATTGAAGATTTGAAAATGCTCAATTAAATATCAAATAATGGTCAAAATATCCAATATCAACTGTAAATAAAAACTATAAATAAAAAAACTAAATAAAATGTAAAAAAAATATATATATATATATAATAACATAAATATAAAAACAACGAATGTCAGCTGAAAAATAAAAATAATATGTAAATATGTAAATAAGTAAACAAGTATGTAAATGAGTAACTCAAGTAATAAATAATTACTTGCTTATTTACTTATTTACTTAAGTAAATAAACAAGTAAATTAGCATGTAAATAAGTAAATTAATAAGTAATAAATAATAAGTAATAAATAAGTAATAGATAGATAGATAGATGGATAGATAAATGAGCAAATAAGTAAAATGAGCAAAAAAAATAAATGCTAGCTCTTCTAAAAAAAAACATTTGATTGAACAATAGTCTGTCAAATCAAATACAAAAGTCCAAAGTTTAGTTATACGCTAGCTTATAGATTAGCTTGAATGCAAAACACACATGGACTAAAAGCCACAAACCTTTAAGGCATGTACCTCACATCCTCTCACACACTAAGAATCACAGTCTGCTTTAACTGCCAGTAATAAGAAAGTACTGAATAATTCAATTAGAGTAGGAATAACCGGTACAGTGTAGCGAGCGTGCATGTGCTGATTGATTGCTTGAAGTGCCCTAATAGGCTCAAAACTGACCTGAGGCCAGGGAGAAGTGACAACATGGCTGTTTCAGAGGCGAACGCTCTGATCTGTAATCAGGTTCACATAACCTCAAGCCTGAAGGAAAACTCAAAACAGATTTTTGCTCATTAAGCACAGTAACTGATACACTTTGCAGGAATTTCAGACCCTCGCTGACCTTTGGTGCAGTCCAGGTAGCGCTCCTGTGATCGAGGGAGAGTGTCAGCTATTAGTGTAAATGTATCCTGAAATTTGACGTGTGGAGAACTCCAGAAACTTGCCAATTCGTTGTTGGAGAGGAAGAAACTTCACAGTCATTCACAGAGACTTGACAAGCTGCCTAAGAAAGACGTGTGATAATTTTCCCAACATATGTAGGCTTCAGAAGGCTTTTAGAGCCTTTGGATGAGTATTGTGTTGGATATTGTAACACAAATTAACTTTAAATTATTGCATGTCGTATTG
The DNA here is from genome assembly GCF_024489055.1 of Chanodichthys erythropterus. Lineage (NCBI taxonomy): Eukaryota > Metazoa > Chordata > Actinopteri > Cypriniformes > Xenocyprididae > Chanodichthys > Chanodichthys erythropterus. The sequence continues at coordinate 41,764,419 of NC_090230.1, read as the reverse complement.
TGTTTGCTCTGTTTGTATAATATACGCTCCTCAATGTTTTGGCAACTTCTTTTCACGTCATGATCATTTCTGGCTGATTTGGTTTCGAGCAAGAGTGAGAGAAAAAAAAAAAAAGTGAGGTGACTCATGTTCTTTGCTTTGGCCAAAAAAAAAAAACAACAAAAAAAAACCCTAGAAGTAAAAAAGGCTCAAATGGTAAACAAAGTTTGAAAACAAACTCCAAAGAAAATGACAGACCTCCAGGACACTGAGACAGCAGAGATCAATAGAAGGTCCTGTGGACATCTCACCCTCTGAGAAAACAGCATTTCAACAGGTGGAGGGGCGTCGCCATTTAAACACTAAGCACTTAAACATCAAAGACAGCAGGAGTGTGTGTGTGTGTGTGTGTGTGTGGTAGGGCATCTCAAGTGATGGAGTCTTTATGACTTGCAAGTGTGTGAGAGGGCAAATGTGAGTGAAGGAATCTCTCATTTTCACTCTTTCTGAAGTCTTTCTATGATGTGCTACATTTCTATTTTAAAAACATATTTTAGTTTAATTTAAAGGGGTCATGACATGGATTTTTTATTATTTTAATATGTCCCTTGAGGTTCACTTATAATGTTAAAAAGTTTAAACAACTTTTGTTACACAAAAGGGGCAGCTCCTTTAAGGCTTGTCAGTAAACGGACACTGTTATGATTGGCTAATGTAATTGAATAAGAAACTATCAACGGCCACTTCCTATTGGGCGTAACTAAGTATTTTGTAAATATTATCCACATAAAACAGTCAGTTACAGACAAAGTATTATGAAATCATTTATGTTATGAAATCAGTTTGTGATGTAGCTGCTTTCAGATCCAATACAGCTGACTGCTTCATCTGGCAACAAAAGTTTCTTTGCGAATTCCCCGTTACACTCTGCCTTGTTGACAAAACAAAATGCTCAAAACAAACATATCATCCTTCAGTGTGATCTGAGACACCTCTAAAATAAACCATTAAAAGACAAGTTCACTTCAGAATTAAAATTTCCTAATAATTTACTCACTCCCATGTCATCCAAGATGGATGACTTTCATCAGTCGAAAAGAAATTATGGTTTTTGAGGAAAACATTCCAGATTTTTTGTCCAATATAGTGGACTTCAAAGGCTGCCAATGGGTTGAAGGTCCAAACTGCAGTTTCAATGCAGCTTCAAAGGGCTCTAAACGTAGGTGGAAGTACTGCGGCACTCATTTTCTCCTCCAACTTCAAAATCATCCCACATCATTGTTTTACCCTTTTTTGTAAAGGCTGTTTGACTTAGTCTTTGCATATTCACTTTGTGAACACTTGCTAGGTACTTACGACTCTGTCAGGCGTGACCTTGATTACGTAATGCGTGGCGCATCGCAGAGCTAGTGCAAGACAAGCATTTTTGGTAAAAAAAAATAAATAATATATATATATTTTTTTTTTTAATTTAAGAAAATGACCAATCGTTTTGCTAGATGAAACCCTTACTCCTCAGCTGGGATCGTGTAGAGCCCTTTGAAGCTGCACTGAAACTGCAATTTGGACCTTCAACCTGTTGGTAGCCATTGAATTCCCCTATATGGAGAAAAATCCTGGAATGTTTTCCTCAAAAACATTGTATTCTTTTCGACTGAAGAAAGACATAAACATCTTGGATGACATGGGGGTTAACAAATGATCAGGAAATTTTAATTCTGAAGTGAACTAATCCTTTAAATTGTTTCCGACACTGGGATCCTTCTGAAGTCTGTACAGAGACAGAAATTATCTGTTTAAACTGGACATGCCAGATCAAACAATCTTTCACTCTTCCATATGTCTTGTCGACAGACTCAAGTGTGTGGAGTATGTCAGAAACTAAATGCGCATCTGTATACTGCATCCAGTGTAGTCAGCGTCAGTGATTATGGTTACTATTTACTTTTGACGTGACGCAGTTCTCACATCCAGTGTAAGCAAATGTCAGCCGTTAAGTGACTGAATGCCAGTGGGTGGGGCCTATGGTATGATGATATATTCGTCGATTCATCTGACAATTTGCCGATGTCTTACTCTGGAAGCAGGCAACTTGATTAAATAAACGCTTTGTTTATAATGAGGGGGATGTTTTAAGCAAAAAATAAATAATCTTTTCAAACTTCTGAATCCAATCACACTCCTTCCTCATCCCTTCTTTCCTTTCTACAGTCTGATGCCCCATGAATGCAAAAAGCTTAACAATACAATAATTTAAAATATATATATATATATATATATATATATATATATATATATATAATATAATATATATAAAATATATTTTAAATTATTGTATAATTAAAATATATAAAATTTTATATATTTTTTTTATATATATATATATATGAATGTACCCAAAGCACCACGCTTTGGATCTGAGTTCTGAAGAGTTCGAGAGAAGGAGAAAAAAAATGTGTGTGTGTAATTGTGTTTATTCTGAGTGGAAGTGTCTGGGCATTTATAGCCAACCGGGAGAGGACAGACTTTTGAAGTTTTCATTAACTATAAGCATGACTTTTAAACCTTCGTTTTCGCAGCTGCTGAATGGCACCTCCAAAAATGCTAAATATGTTTTCCTTTTACTTTTCATTCTACTGCAGGATACAGTGAGTGTGGAAACACAAACAGAGGATTTTCTGCTAACAAGGGCATGGAGATACATAGAGAAGGAATAAAGCAGTGGGATTCGGGATCTCTAAATCCATCAAAACACAGGATACAAGAGCCGCCCGAGGACTTAATGACATATTTATGAGGATCTGTGTAACACAAGATACACAACGCTGAGGCCATTTGTGTTGAGTGAGTGGGTACCCTGACTTCCTGTTTGAAAGTGAGGGTATTAGCACCAGCATACTGAACTCTCATTCTCACCTGTAAAAATAACACTGCAACTGCTTGAAATCACCAGCAAGTAATAAAACATTAGTAGTTGCAAGGATTTTATGTAAAAAAAAAAAAGTAAAAAAAAATATTGAGAATTTATGAGAAAGTAAATATTATATCTATCTAGGGCTGGGCGATATATCGCATGCGATTGTCACACGCATTTTGTCAGTAAAGCCGGTTCCCTGATTGCCGCTAAATCGCCATCACCTGCTTTCAAATGGAGCGCCATTTAGTAGACAGAGCCGTAGTTCACTGACAAGCCACGCAATATCGCGTTTATATCGCAGATGAATCGCCTTCGATAATGAACAAATTTAATTCTAGAACATGTCCAGTTCTTATTTATTTAAATGTTGTTTATTATTCATTCCAGCTGTCATGGACTTCATACTGACACCTGTCTTTGTGGATGAATGAAGCTTTTTGCTCATTTAGGGTTGCCAATACACATCAGAGTTGTTTGTCTTTTGTTCATTCCTTTTCATTCATCTATCTTTTTTATTGACAGACCTATTTCATAATACACGGAATAAAAAAAATTATTCTTGGACTTATTAAAAATGAGGGTTCAGCTCCATGTATAATAAAAAAAAAACTTGGGTAACACTTTCCAAAAAGGTCTCATTTGTTAACATTAATTAATGCAGTAACTAACATAAACTAACAGTGAATGAGCAATATATTTTTAGCGCATTTATTAAACTTTGTTTATGTTAGTTCATAAAAAATGTTTGTTCATGATAGTTCACACACAGTTTATTAACTAATATTAATAGATACAACTTTTGTTGTTAAAAATATATTAATAAATGTTGAGATTAACATTAACTAAATTAATAAATTCAATAAATACATTGCTAATTTTAAGTTCCTGTTAACTAATGTAGATGTTAAAAAAAATTAAAACTTATTGTAAAGTGTTTCCAAAGCTTGCGCTAACAGACTGCTATTCATTTCTTTATGTTTGAAACTTTGTTTTTAATTGACAAAATACTGGGGGCACCTTTAGGAATACAACTGACAGCAACTTCTAGTTTTTAATGTTCCCCAATATGTGCTTTCTTTAGGACATTCACTAAAGTGAAATGCTTGTCTGTTACACTGCTACATAGCTTATCAAAAGCCGGGTTATACTGCCATCTCTCATGAAAGAGTAATTCTGTGAGCCTGGAAAGACAATATCCCCACTACAGAGTGAAGTATTGAATTTTAAATTGAGTTTGACAATCTGCTATAAAATTCTGTCAAGCATACAGCAACTGTAAATTTAGCCTTTTATACTTGCAGAGGTGCTTTACAGAGTCTTACCATCAGTACTATGTACCAGGTGCAAAGGAAAAGAAACCCAAACAGGCCAGATAGGATTTATGAAGTTAGAGAACATAGAAAATATACAGAATATAAAAATAATCCTCAATGAATAAGAGCACACAAGCAGACCTAGACAACCCAAGAAATCCCACTGGTTTGATTTGTTGGGTCTCACCTTTTCTGTGCAGGACGCTGTTGTCCTCAGTTTCTCTTCAATTTCCTTTCCAATCTTCTGAACCGTCACCTGAGTCTGCTTAATGGCTCTCTGGGCCGTGTGAAGCCTGTGGAGGAAACACGCACAGGATGCATCACTGTTAGGTTTGAGAATGTGAAGAAGAAGCGATTCCAAGTAGTGGAACCGAATGATTTCATGACATTAATGCACACAGAACTTTGTAATTAAATACTCGGACTGAGTTTCCTACAGCACAGATAAAAAGACAATGTTTTACCAGAGCTGTGAACCTAATAAATATACTACAAAGTCAAAAAAGACTTTTCTTCTCACAGCTGCTCTCAACAACAAACATATAACTTGACCATTATACTTCAAACCACAAACAAATGATTTTTATTGATCAAGCAACAACAAATCAACTAGTTTTTACTATGGCAATGTGTAGTTAGTTAAATATACTGTTATTTTTGAAGAATGTTCATGGTGCTCTCTCTCTTATATAATAAAAGTATATTAAGCTGCTATAATCAAGAAAATAATTTAGGTTTGGAATGACATCACAGTGAGAATTTTCATTTGTAGGACAATTAATATTCCTTTAATTTGAAAAGTTGTAAGTATTTGTATAGTAAACCACACAGTGTGATTGGATCTTGACTCAAATAGATGGAATTAGGTCAATCAAATGAAGGATGACAGCAGACACATGTAAACACCCACTCTCAGATGTAATGGAAACAGAATTGCCACATGCAAAGGGGAGATGATCTCACACAGTGACCGTTTTCAGACTTATATTTGCGGTAATTAGAGAACACACAAACTGAAACCTTATGACAGGACCGCTAAACTGAAGGGAGGTCAGGAGTTGTTTTTGTACTGTTTGTTTATTTCCCAAAGGCAATGGGCTTGTTAAGATAAACTTTCATAAATAAAAGGATTGTTAAGAGATTAATAACACCGCAGATGGGTCTCCTCATTGTGCCTGTTTTTGTTTGCACCATGGTTCTCATTTGGTGCCTAATTTTCTGACTCATCTGGTTTTACAACCACACCAAATGGTTTCAATACCCATTGTTTAATTGCAGTGGCATGGTGAAATTTTTAATTAGCACCTGAAGGAATCATTCTGTGAAACTGAATTCAAGAATTAGTGCATCCATGGATTTAAATACAGTCCCAAAAAATCCTTCCATTGCACTAAAATCGCTCGCGCCGTAAAACGCCCCACAATAAACCGTGACAACCAGGGAGCATCAATGCTCACTATGTTCCCTTAATGGAAGTTCTAAAGCATGTAACATAAATTAGTGATGACATGCAACAGATGTCAGGAAAATTAAACTGTTATTTAATTGCTTTACAACATAAACATACACCAGACTGATAGTGAACATTATAAATCTAGATACCGTTTATAATTTACAGCTGACATGTTAAAGGGATATGTAAAAAAGTATTTATCAAAATGTAGGCCTACTTTAAATAGCATTAAAATATTAATCTCAGCAAGTTATCATTTCTACTTTTGTTCATAAATACCAGTAGTGACGTTGTACAAGCGACAGTTGTGGCCTAATGGTTAGAGTCAGACTGGTAACCCGAAGGTTGTGGGTTCGATTCTCAATACTGGCAAGAAATGACTGAGGTGCCCTTGAGCAAGGCACCTAACACCCAATCGCTCCCCGGGTGCCACAGCTAAAATGGCTGGCCACTTCTCCAATTGTGTGTGAAGAACATTTTAATAATCTAAACAACCTTTTTCCACTGTGAAGAACCTTTTGTGGAATAGAAAGGTTCCATGGATGGTTAAAGTTCTTCATTGAACCATCAATGCCAATAAAGAACCTTTATTTTTAGTGTATGGGTTACCATATTTGTTTCCGGCAACATGACAATGTCCTTATTGAAAGTGAAGGTGACGTGAAGGCCAAAGTCATCAGTGTCCCAATGTTTAGTGAGCCAGTGTTCTAAGCAGAGCACGAATTTGTGTACACGATATACTGATTCACAACCTATAGGGAGCTGACTGAGACACACACAGCAACAATCTGTGAATTACAGGAGCCATTAATCAGGGCTTGATTGTGCTCATATGAGCTTTCTGTACCACTAAGCCTCATGGGAAAGAAAAAATTCTCGAGGCATGTTAGAAACCAACAAATAATTCATACACATGATCATCACACAGTAAAATGGATGTACACAAAAGCCTACACTTCTTTCTTTCATTTTTACACTGCTTTTACATCATAGCATAGCTGCTGTTCTCTAATTAGCTGAGCCAAAGGTTTTAACATCTATATTTAAAGATCAAGCTGCCTTTTGCTGTTCTCGTTAGCATATTCCCACTTGGGAGATTTTCATGAACGGCAGCTGGTTTGCTCGACCACAAAACTTTTCAGCGACAGCATACAATTTACTTTGTTTCACACTCTCCTCGCTCACTCAACCTCCATTAATGGTTCTTTCTCTCTCTTTTTGAATAGTAGGATTAGCACATTCTCACTGGAATCCCTCAAGGACGATCAGAAGTGCACATGGCCGGGGTTAAAAACAAACTAGACACAAGGCAGATGCTAATTAGCACACAAACTACAGCTGTTGTGTGGTAAAAAATCTAGAAGAACATGCATTCATGAATGCAACAGCCTCAGATTTCAGTAAAGGAGTCAAGGTTAGCCTGTTATACCCCTGCTGGGAGATGCCATAACTACCTGATATCAAAATGGTGCCATGGATTTTGTTTGTTTGTTCTGTTTAGTCATTCTTTTCCTATCGGTTTCACTACCCTTTGAACTACTGGACATTAGGCAATTCACCAGACGCCATTTTTCCAGTACTTGATTACTCAGATTATTCAGTTTTGCTGGACATTCTAGTCAGAACGGCCACAGTGCTGTTCAAATGCGCGGTCAAACGCAAACGGGTAAGCGCATCACTGTGCTGGTTAATCTCGGTGAGTGCAGCTCCCGAACCCTGCTGGATCCCCTTCAGTTTGCATGCAAAGAAAACAGGTCTGTGGATGATGCAGTCAACATGGGACTGCATTATATCCTGCAACATCTCAACAGACCTGGGACTTACGCAAGGATCTTATTTGTGGACTTCAGTTTAGCCTTCAATGCCATCATGCCTTATCTTCACACAGCCAAACCGACCCACCTCTCCATCCCCACTCCAATCTGTCAGTAGAACACCTGTTTTTTGAGAGGTAGACAGCAGCTAGTGAGGACACTTACATCCAGGACCCTCACTGCTCTTCTCCCAGTACATGAATGACTGCACCTCTGTCAAGCTCCTGAAGTTTACAGATGACACCACAGTCATTGGCCTCATCCAGGACGGTGATGAGTCTGCATTCAGACAAGAAGTTGAGCAACTGGCTGTCTGGTGCAGTCATAACTGCCTGAAGCCTAACACGCTCAAAAAAGTGGAGATGATCGTGGCCCTCGCACTCCCCCATCTCACCAGTTCTGTGGAAGCAGTGGAGTCATCCAGGTTCCTGGGTACCACCATTTCTCAGGATCTGAAGTAGAACAATCACATTGACTCCATTGTGAAAAAGGCCCAGCAGAGGTTGTACTTCCTTCGCCAGTTGGGGAAGTTCAACCTGTTCTACTAAGCTGTCCTGTGTTCATCTATAACTGTCTGGTTTGGTTCAACTACCAAATCAGACATCAGGAGACTACAACGGACAGTCTGGACTGCTGAGAGGATTACTGTTAAAATCATCACAGACTCCACTCACCCCAGCCTTCCTCTATTTGAACTATTGCCATCCGGACGGCACTTCAGATCACTAGGCACTAGAACATCTAGGCACAGAAACGGCTTCTTCCCACGGGCCATTTCCCTCTTGAACAGTTAAATGCCTCCCACCCCACTGCTTAGAGCAATATCTTTGTAAATTCAGTTAATGTTTATTCATTTTATTCAAAATACTATTATGACTTAACCTAACTGTGTCTTTATACTTTTTATATTTTTTACATTTTATTCATAAAACAATTACAATTATTCTTGTTGTTGTATTTGTATGTGTGCACTGGAAGCTTCAGTACCAAGAAAGAATCCTTGTGTGTGCAAGCACACTTGGCAATAAAGCTCTTTCTGATACTGATTCTGATATTTGGCTTTCTCCATTGACAGTCACTCAAAATTAGTTGTGTATTCTAACACTACCATTAAAAAGTTGGGGGTCAGATATGAACACTTTGTTCAGCAAGGATGTATTAAATTGATCAAGTGACAGTTAATGTATCTATTTAAGCAGCACAACTGTTTTCTTGACAACCAAATCAGCATATCAGAATGACTGGAGTAATGTATCTTTACCATCTCAGAAATAAATAACATTTTATAATATAATAACAGCTATTTTAAATTGTAATCATTTTTCAAAAGATGTATTTACTATATTTTTGATCAAAAACATTTAAAACTTACCAAACCAACACTTTTTAATGCATAGTGTGCATTGCTGACATTTAATTACATTACAGTGGATGTTTTACCAGATGTTTTTGACTCTCACAGCTCAGGACAGACACTATTGAAGGGTTTCTTAGTTTTCTCCAAATACTATGGACCTCCTTGTTTTTAACAGATTTTGGCATTTTGAGAAATCCTGGGAAAACTGAGCATACCACATTGAGCGTAACGGGTGGAGATTTTCCTCCCACATGCCGACAGAAACCTTGCATTGTATCTTCCCATCTGCGGACCTTTTTGAGTCCTTCAGAGGGGGCTATGAGTCCTTTGTGACACTGCTTTACATTTTTTCTACCACTCCTTTCTTCCCAAAATTTTTACACTGATGACTTCATTACCACACACATCATTCGTTAGCAATCATCAAATTGCAGCGATCCAATTAGAGGTCCAAGAGAGAACTGAGCGATGGCCAGCTTCTGATCCAGACCATCAAGATTCTCCTATGACCAGCATTAGAGAATTCAAGCAGTTTGCTGACAAAAGGTTAAGAGCCAATATCAGCATAGTGAAACAATGCAGACTAATACTCCCCGAGCAATTCATCTAGGTTACGTTTCGGGCCTCCTGTGACCACACTTGTCCAAAACTAGAGCTTTGAACAACACAAATACTTTACATCTGCTAAGAAGTACAGCTGACCTGCTGTACTTCTTAGCCCATACAAAAGTGATCTTTTTTTCACAAACCCCTGTAAAACTGAATGAGGTTTCAGGAAAGTCAGGATTTATGATTGTCTACACACAACTGTAGTGATAATTTCTGGTGGATGCCCACCAAAACTATATAATGAACAGCTACCATTTCTATAAATCCACATTTTCTTCAATATATACCTCTTTTTCTGAAGCTAGAGATTGGAAAACTACACCCCTCTCAATCATATTTGGGGCCTCTCCTTTCCTCGTCTCACACTTTACCAGCAGCACTCTGCATGAGCTGACTAGGGCATAAATCACTGGGCCTTTAAAATCTACCCTGTAACAAGTTCACACAGCGACAGGAAAAATATTATTTATTTTTTTTTATCAGCCGTGTCTCTCTCTTGTTATATGCAGGGTGATATGGCATGTCGATAAGTCAAGTCAAAGCTGATTTGACAGATTTATCATCACCGTGATTGAGATGGAGAAATCTGATAGGCCACTTCCCCCAGGTGAGTGGCAGTTATCGTCCGATCGGATTTCACGCATGTCTGCACTCTTATCAGACTTCAACCCGTCTGCCCATCAACACCTATCTCCCTCAGCCAATCAGAGAAGGGCACAGGAGGCTGCCCAGCAACCAGCAAGGCAGCTCAGACATCAAACACATGCTGGAATACAAACACTTCAAGCACAACAACTTTTTTTTCTGGCGAATCACCTTGTAAAAACTAGGGGAATGATTTCCAAGATTGACATCTGAGGGGTGCAGTGACCCAAGTAATAGATTACTAGTTGTGTTTGCTAAGTCAAGCATCACCTTTACTACTTTTAACACTTAGAGTTAGGGAATCAACTCAAATCAATCAAACATTTAATCACTTATTCAGGAAAGGTGTGCTATTACTTTTCTATGCAATCAAACTAACGATTTTTAGCCTAGCAATCACATAAAAACACCATATATACTGCAAACTACCACTCAGAAACACCATAGCAACCAGCCAAGCACATAGCAACACTCTGGCAACCATCTAAAACACCCTAGCGACACACCTAGCGAGCTAGAACACCTTGGCAACTGCACAGCAACGTTCCCAAACATAAAGTGCAAAGAAACACACCTACTACCACTCAGAACAACTTAGGAACTGCATAGCAACACCTTGGCAACCACATAGAACATCCTAACATTATGGCAGTTTGTGTTTACAGACAAGAAAATGTAAAAATCTAGTTTAACTTATCTCAGAAAATCATAAAAAAACAGAACAAAAAAAGACTTAAGACAAAAAAACAAACAGAAAAGCATTAACTCCTTGAACTGAAACACAAATTAATTCATTCCAGAACTGCTGGAACAAGAACAGAGACAAGTTATTGTAAACATTGTTCTCCCTCTTTCGTTTTGACTTTCCTTCTCTCCCACATTTACCTCTCGGTATGTTTATGCATTTACCGTTCAGTGATAACCAAATAAATCTCGACTAGTGTTTGTATGCAAGACAGCAGTGCAGCATTGTAAAACCAGGCCGAAAATAAAACAGGAAATGAAAACAAAGACAGATGCTTCATGAAAAGAACAAAGATGCGCTCTGAGAGGTTTTGATGGCCACCTTGTGTCATATCCTGAAAAGGTCCACAAAGACTAGCGCATGTCAAACCCAATTACATTTTGCTGCCCAATCGTAACATGGCTTGCCGCTGGTAAACATAAAGATCCTGAACAGCACACTGAAAAATACAAACAAACACTAACGTTACTGTTCTTCATTTCTCTGACATTTTTTCCTATTTTTCTTCTCATCTCATGATGAGCAACTCCTATACATATAGTTCATTGTACAAAAATGACTTGTTAAACATTTCTGTGTGTAAAAGATCAGATGACATCTTTTACTAATTATTTTGTAAACAAAAAATATTTTATGTTTTTAGCCTTTTCTTTGTTTGGGCTTTAATATCAAATATGCACATTTTGGATTAAAAAAAAAAAGCTTTAATTATAAGCTAGCATGTTCTTTCATTTAAATATCTATTATATTTTATCTAGCAAATGTAATGGTTTTATTCGATTTTATAAATATATTAATTTTATATTTAATTTAATATTTAATTTATTTTATTAACAATTTTGCTTGAGAAGCACAATGTAATTTATTAATATTTTATACATCAGACATAATTCCTAAAATTGTACAAAAAAATACTTTTAAGATCAGCCATTTCATAGAATGGCCTTCATGTCATTTGACCATTCAATTTTAAGCAACTGCTTCCATGGAACATTCCACGGATCACTTCTTGTGTGTATGTGTGTGTGTGTGTGGAAAAGACAAAGAAAGGAAATTAAATACAGTCTGTCTGGTTGGTATCTACAAAATGAAGGGATGAAAAATGTTTTCTGTCTCTTTTTTGTTTGGATAAATGTTGATAAATGTCCTTATATCAGGTGACAGCCAGTCTTCTGTTGTCTTTGCAATTCCTTCACGTCCTCTTTCCCTCCTGGAGATATGGGTCACACACATACACACACAACACATAACTGCCAAAGCCACAGATCTGCTTGCATATCATGCGTAATTTACCTAAAAGAACATTAACATCCAGTATAAACTAATGCTTCAATGTTACACTCAACCTGCTTTCTCCAAAAACCATTGCACTCATTGCGCTGGTATGCTTATACCTGAAGTGTCACTGATCGATATGGTTTTCACCATAGGCTAATAATTACACTTGCAGTACATAAATCAAAGATAATGTGCGCAGCCTGTGCAAAGGAATCAAACATATCGGGTCATGCTTAAGAAAACACATCACATCTGTTAACCTGCGACCAAATATCCTTCACAAAAAAAAAGAAACAAAAACACTTTTACTGCACAATGAACAAGTGACACGACACGGAAAAATCTAGAGTGCAAACAACTCGAAGGGATGTGAGCCTGAACGGAAAAGAAAACAAACACGCAACTATCTACAGTGGTCCCCTACCTGCTGCTCAGACCAGGAGAATGTCAACACACGCCTCCGTCTCCACACACCTCAGAACTCGCCATTGTCTCCAGTACTGGAGGGACAGATAAGATTGTGCTGCATGGAAATATTTTGGGCTCTGACATTCCTGCCTGGTCTTTGCAGAGAGACGACCAATCCTTTTGACACCTCGTCATTACATCATCTGTGCTTATTTTTGCTCAGAATCATTTTAAATGGTGGCTCAACCGGGGTAAATTTAAGTCTGTGGGTGTGAATTCTTGCATTTTGCTGGCACTTCAGGATTACAACCAAAAGATTACAAATTGGGGCCAATTACTCTCTTTTTACAGCTGTAAATGTGCAAATCCCATGTCCTTTTAAGATAAAACAGCAGGTGTGGAGGAATCATACATATTGGGTTGTGCTTACAAAAAAACTCACTGCATATTTTAAACCGGTTTCAAGTATCCTTCACAAAAAAAAGTAACATGAACATTTTTGTTGCTCGGAATCAATAAACCTCTAGGCAGCGCTTTGGGTGACCAAGTTCAAGTCCAGTTTGTGGTCCCATACTATACTATATATATTAAGTTGAAAAATGCCCCAAAAATTTAGAGCACTTGGGAAAATTTAGGTCGAGATTAAAAACAATAGGGTGCAAACTGGTGTCCATTATTTTTTTTATTTTTTTTACAACTATAAAAACATAAATCCATGTTCTTTCAGGTAAAAACATTTAGGTACTCTTCCTAATTTGTTAAATGATCTATTATTTAATGCAAAATTAACATAGCGTGAAAAGTAGCTAGTATTCAAAATAAATGTCTGTATTTGTCAAGCTCAACCTTTCCACCGTTACCAAAGTTACTGTTTTTAAAAAATATGTATTTTCATGGAAAGTGCCTGTTTCAAAAATTTCCTGCTGTGAAGAATCACTATCAAGCTGATTAATCAAATAAACAAGGCCAGCTCCTTAGTGTGAGCCAAAAAGCTTTCATTTAAACATGTATTCTGTAACTGGACCAAAAGGAAAAATTCTTTCTGACAAATCCAGCTGTAGGAATTAGATCTGCAGCTTAGATCATGTAAGCTGCAGATTTGCTGTTTTCAGGCCTGCGAATAATCGTGCCCTCCAGCTGAAGGCAAGGAGGCATTCATGTTCGGCTGACCTTTACATCAGCGTCTCTCAGCACATTCAGCAGCCTTCTGTAGTGCTGCAAACCGTAGGGAGTTAGCTTATAACAGCTTCAGGACTGTGCTTCATGATGAGCGTAACATAAATTGGTATTAAAACATTCCTGTCACCCAATCAAACAGACGATGAAACACATTAAGCACACATACGACTCCATAGCAAGAATAAATCACATGTGGAACCAGTTACAGTGTAACACTCATTACTTTCCATTAGGGCTGCACGATATATCGCATGAGATTGTCACGCGCATTTCGTCAGTAAAGCCGGTTCGCTGATTACCTCTAAATCGACATCACCTGCTTTCAAATGTAGCACCATTTAATAGACAGAGCCGTAGTTCACTGACAAACCACGCAATATCACGTTCATTATCGAAGGCGATTTATCTGCGATATGAACGCAATATTGTGTGGCTTATCAGTGATCTACGGCTCTGTCTATTAAATGCCGCTCCATTTGAAAGCAGGTGATGGCGATTTAGAGGTTATCAGGGAACCGGCTTTACTGACGAAATGCACGTGACAAAAGCATTCGATATATCGTGCAGCCCTACTTTCCATTGTCAAATGCGCTCATTCCTGTTGTGTGTCCCCAAACTGGCAACTCATGTGAGTGTGGGGTCTGAGGAGTGGGGGGCAGGGAAACAACCATCTCTAATATTTTGAATTTGGACTGCAGTACCCATTTCAACCACTAGCTGTCAGTGTTACATCTCTCTATCTATGTTACCATTTCAGTTATAGCCGACTCTTGGTGATTCTATGGCCATCTTTCGCCATAACCAAGAGATTGTCTGAATTTGTTTTGGAAGTGGTTTTTTTCTGGAGCAGGTTGCCAGGTCTTTCTTAAACCCTCCCCATTCCATGGCTTGGGACTCGCACGTCTACGGCCAATTTAGCAATTGAAAATTTGACAAATAGAATGTTCAAAAACAGCATTTATTTGAAATCAAAATCATTGCATCATTATAAGTGTCTTTACTGTCACTTTTGATCAATTTAATGCGTCTTTGGAGAATAAAAATATTATTTTCTTTTTAAAGAAAAAACTTTTGTTTGAGGCAGCTCACTGGGTTCTGGAAAAGAGCTTCAATGGTTACAGACCTTGTAGAAGGTGATGGAGAGATGCTGATGCACTTTATCCCTTTATTAAAGCTTCTCTATAAGCGGGGCTCCAATATACCCTCATGCTTTCTCTACACTATTATTACCATAGCCTCCCACAAAGCCCTGAGAGACCAAAACACCAGCATCCATTTTCAGACAGGCGATGCGGAGATTAAGGGCAAGTTTGTTTTTCCGTGAGGCATGGCAGGCGTTACCGGTCCTCAAGGTTGTTGCTTTAGGGTTTTGGGGGGCTAGTGTGAACCTAGCTGTTAAAGCTGTACCCGATAATCCAGTCCAGAATCATGCCCTTCGGCAGGGAGCGTACGACCCGTCGACCTGTTGAAAGGCGCTAAAAGCAGGAAAGGCTTATCGCCGCGGCAACCACGGGGTCACACTCTACTCCCTGAACTTTGCCGTACAACGGTGTCTCTGTTCTTCACTTGCTACTTTATTGATGGGAGAGTGAAGGAAATTGAACTGTAAATCTCTAAAAAGAAGGGAAAAAATGCTTAAAAACAAAAATCTTAAAAGGAATAGTTCACACAAAATGTTCCTCAGAAAAAAAATACAGCATACACTTTAGTTCTTGGGTGAACTATCACTTTTAGGACCCAAGAACATCCAAAAAAGTGCATGTAAAACATTTAGTCATGTTACAAAGAATACACGTCTATTTTTTGCACTGAAAAATATTTCGAAAGCAAGTGTTGATTATTCCCAGTTTTGAACCAGCTGTGAGGGGTGATGGGAGATAAAAAGTTGAATTCATACGCAAGCAGGAATTTCCTTTGGCTTGCTTAAACCTCGCTGAGAACATTTCCTGTATAAGAAAGTAGGGGAAGGAACCAAGAACCAAAGAACCACTGAGGCTGCAAACACCTTTTCCAAAGACAAAAAGCTATTGGCCCACTAACACACAATCATAAAAAAAAGCAAAAGAAAACACTCCTTACAACACCTTAGACTGATTTAGATCACCGAATCACACTTTTTTCCCCACGAGTGGCCTGTTATAGCATGACGGACGGGCTGCCCACCCTAGAGTAGCATAAATCGCGCTTGCAGAGGAAACATTTCTCTTTTGATTAATGATTCATTTTATTAGAACATTAACTACTCTGATTTCTTGTTTTTCCTCTTTTCCTCTCTGTATTACTCCTATTTAAAGATTGTCAGGTTGAGTTAATCGCTGACAATGCGGCACTGTCAATCAAATCAAATGTTTCCTCAGTGCTGATAACAACTGCCGCCATCCGCACATTCAACTCAGAACACGACAAGGAGTTTTGGCCAAGACCTATACAGACTTTACACACCAACAGTTTCTTCTCTCTGTATTACAGAAACATGACTCTTATGAGCTGGTTCTTTTTAGTGAGACATAAGACCAATTTATACCACACAGACAAACGCCAACAAACATGTTTGTGGGTTTTGTTGGATCAGTGCATTACCCCTGTCTGCGTCTGTTGGCATTGGTCATGGTTTGTTTTCTCCCGAGTGAACATACGGCTGGTAGGGACTAGGGTAGAGAAGAGGAAGAGTTGTTGTAGTAGAGTGGTGTTGCCATGCCGTCATTTTACGCCAGACTGCTTCACAAACGAGGGTCAATTCAACTGGATTTGAACAAAATATTAACATGATGGCACATGCTAGTCGATGAGTTGAATCAACTTCACAGCAACTACATAAATTTATCCACTAACCATTCAGAAATGTCCAGCTGCTTTCTAAAAGTTGTAACTTCTTCCTGAGTCTCTCCATCAGTGTCTGACTCACTGAACAATGTAAGACTGAACACCGTTCCTGACAATCTTCAGTTTGGCTGCGTGAGATTCTCCAGCTTTGTTGTTGTTGAGCAACCGAAGCGCGAACTGTTAAAGCCCCGCCCTCTTCTGGAAAGCGGGCCAGGGGCAGCAGCTCATTTCCATTTAAAGGGACACACACAAAAAAATTGTGTTTTTGCTCACACCTACATAGGGTCAGTGGTATTTTACAAAACAAATGAATGAAATGTTATCACTTTTTATTTTTTTATATTATTTTTATATTTTAGATTTAGATTTTAGATAGATAATATAATACAAAATATCTATCTATCTATCTATCTATCTATCTATCTATCTATCTATCTATCTATCTATCTATCCATCTATCTATAAAGTATTAAAAGAATTGTTAAGAAACTGCAATTGTTAAGAGGAACTGGAATTGTTAAATTATTTGTAATTCCCATCCCTTGGCACAAAGCATAATTTTTTCTGCCATTGTTCATTCTCCACACAGAAATCCTCAAAAAAAAAAAAAAAAAAAAAAAAAAAAAGAGAAAGAAGTCCATAACGGTTACAAGGAAAGCTGGAGTAATGCACCCCATGCATGTTTCTGTCAGTCGGCGTGTGTGTATACAAATATGTGACCTATGCATGAGATTTCATCCAAGACATGGGCCCACCTCAGGCTGAAGCCAAGATATTGCACAGACTCCTAATCAAGACTACCAAGAGACTCACAAACACCAGCACACGTAGAGAGCAGCAGCCTCCAGCAAGCTCTATATCACCCCACTACAGCACAGCTCCGAGGAACTGCCCTACATTCCACACAACAAAATATGCACGTCCACTGAGGTGCGTATGAATGAAGGTTTCGGAAAATGGTTGTTTAGAGCTTGTGTGTTTCGTAACAACATCTGTGGGATCAAAGACATTCTTTAGATAGATGTATTTTTGATGTTGTAATAGTGCAGATGTGTTCACACAGATAAATCTGAATATGGGAAGTGTGTCATAGTAATTTAACACACTCCAAAGTGCCTCCTTTCTCTCAGGTTGTGTTACATTACAAAACATATTTGTATTAGCAGAGAGCTGTTGCCATCTAGTGCTGCAGTGAAGCTACAGCAGAACACTGAGCCAACATTTAACTTTATTGGGTTTGGAAAGGTCTGCCAATACCATGACAAGGTGGACTAATTTTTCTTCCTTGATTTCCTCCTCTCCTCATCCATCAGGTCTTTTATCCAAGGATTACGGTTATCCAAGACTGCAAAAACATCAGTCATCTTTGGCTGAAGAATGAGACGCCACCCTGCAGCAGGGGTCCAATTTGGAAAAAAAAAAAATACACAGAGCGCTATCTGGCGGACAAGGAAAGGAACTTTTTTTTGATAATGGGAACTGCTTCTGGGTCTCAAATGGGAAGATAATACAATTCTGGAAAACAACTGAGAGAGCTTGAGCTGAGCATATGTTAAGAGCAAATGCTATTCCTGTAGGAATGAAATTCCTATTCTTTTCGTAATAGTCAGTGCTGTGTCAATATACCGTCAAAGCACTGCAGATGCATTATTAATGAAAAGATATCTAATTTCTAATTATATATGGTAATTAGTCTTCAAAATAGCCATAATTCTACACTTTTGTAGGATTACTTTAGAAGGAGCATAGAATTGTGAATGTAAAAGTAAAATAAAGGCAAAAAGGCATTTTTCCATGATATGTTCCCTTTAAAATTGAGTCTCTCTCACCTCAGTAAAGAGAAAACACTGTATGAGTTTCTGACAGAGCTCTGGTCCACTTGGAGCAAACTGTTCTTCTTCCTGTCAGAATTCTCCTGTGGGAAAGAAAACAGTCCATGAGCTTCACAAAAAGTTTCTTCTTACCGTATGAAGGATTCTACAGTATGAAAAACCCAAGAGACATAAGTGAATTTGAGCTCTGATAGATGACAAGGTTTGAAGATGGCCTGGAATTTATTTTGGAACCGATTCCAAGAGTTTGAACAATACCTTCTGATCAAAATCAGCTGCATAGTAGCCATCGTTCAGTCCAAAGATGATCTCATTTGGATTTCTGGAGCGAATCTGAAGGAAAAGAGATGGGGAGAAAAGAGAAATGTCCATTTTTGGGGTTTTGTAAATTTGGTGAATTTGAAGCAGAATTTACAGAATTATACATATTTCAATTTATTTATTTATATTTATATTTATATTTATATTTATATTTATATATATATATATATATATATATATATATATATATATATATATATATATATATATATATATATATATATATATATATATATATATATATATATATATATATATATATATATATATATATATATATATATATATATATATATATATATATATATATATATATATATATATATATATATATATATATTTCTTTTTTTGCATACTGATCTTTTTTACAGTATATCATAATAATAAATATTATATTTGTTATTACTACTACAATTACTCAATGTAAACTTCTCGTATATAGAAGTGTTGTATGATATTATACAGATCGTACTTGAACATTACTCAAGAATTCTAAACATTTCAATTTCAAGCGTGAATGTATATATTTTGACTACTCACCTGCTGTCCTGTGTATCTGAGCCCATCTAGGTTGACCTTCCACTCAATAAGCAGTTGGTATTGTTCTTCCCTGCCACCCCATATTCTCACCACAAAACACGACACAGATGTGTCCAAGAGGTCCGGCAGCATGGCAAAATCTAAGCTCCGCCATGTCGGGTTCTGAAAAACACACAAACAAAATTATGATCAGGGTTTTTGATAGCCGGCTGCTTTAAAATGCATTTCTTTTTACAATGTGTTTTCACAGTGTTGAGCTTCATAGCCAATCACAGACATATCTGTTAAGCGTGTGAATGCAATGGCCAATCAGACGTGTTTAATCAGTCATAACCCGCTCAACACGGCAGAGTTTTTTTTTTCAGCACAAGTTCTGCATGCTCGCAAATCCTTTCGTTATAACCAACAGATTATAAAGGCAATGTCAATAAGAAACTCATTGCAGAGTTTTCAAAAGAGTGCAGCTTCGTGTATCTTTGCTTGTTTCCTTCATTGTATATATGTTAAATGCGATAAACGTGCGATTGAATCCGACTGACAATGATCACCATACAGCAATGGACAGAACAAAACAATCTGTACTGTGCATTAAGTCATTAAGTCTTGGAGTGCAAAATAATAGACCTGCCACTACTATGATGTTTATTTTATTACTAACTTTTCAAATCAGTGATTCAGGGACTTTAGTTTTTACATTTAAATTGACAGATTTATAAATAAAAAAATGGTTCTAAGTACTTTCAAGTCAAGTTGTACTTTGTACTTTGTTTTATGATCTGTCCTGACAGTGATTACTTTTTTAATCTATGAATAAATAGGTTAAGTTACTATTACAAACTGATTCTTTGCATTTGTTTTGGATTTACTGTCAGTATTGGGCTCGCAGTTCGCATGGGTAGGGTACTTTTTGGCTGGCTGCTTCCATCCGCCAGCACCGAAGACCATTTTTGACCCATGAAAAACCCTGATGAACACAGGGTACTTTGTACACAGTAACTTCAGCCTGCTCTTCCCTTTTTAAACTGGGTATTAATAAATTAATACAAACTCGGGCGACCCGAGTTCAAGTCCTTTGCTCACAGTCCTTTCCCGATCCTGTCCCCCTCCCCCCCTCTCTCTCCCACTTCACTTCCTGTCCGAATACTGTCCTATCGCAATAAAAGGCAAAAACGCCAAAAAATAAATAAATACATTTTTTAAAATGTTGCCAATATGATCAAACAGAACAGCAAATAGGGCTGTTAAACATATCGATTTTATTGATAATGCATAATTGTGGCCAATCAGCATAGTCAATGAAGCCAAGCTTACAAAATCTAACAGCAGAAACAGATTAGCAAAACTGTCCCGTCATGCAGTCTGAAGGCTAAAGAGGGTCTTTCTCCAAGAGGATGTGCAGCTGACAAAACTACCATCACAGTGAATAGTTCAGCAGAAATAAATACAAAACAGCCATCAACATGACCACCAGAGGGGCTGAAATGAGGGCATGGTTACATGAAAGACCGGAAGGACGTACAGGAAAACCAAGAAGAAAGGGAAATGAAGAAACAAAAAAGGAGGCAGAGAGGGGCAAGAGGTTATAGACAAAACAAGACAAAACAGTATTAGTTAAAACTGAGCTCATTAAAATAGTCTTTACAGAATCTGTAAGATTTTTAGCATGTCTGTGTATACACAAACATATCTAGTATATAAATTTACTTACAGCTTGTGCCAGAGCAAACCCTCTTTTGCCTACTGTCAGTATTTACTGAAGACATGAAGGCATCTGTGTTCTTTAATTTGCGCCTCCCATCTGCGCTTTTTTGGAATTGCGCTCTCAAGCTAATTTGCCCTGTTTAGTAAATCTGTGTGTGTGTGTGTGTGTGTCTGTGTGTGTGTCTGTGTGTCTGTGTGTGTGTGTGTGTGTCTGTGTGTGTGTCTGTGTGTCTGTGTGTCTGTGTGTCTGTGTGTCTGTGTGTCTGTGTGTCTGTGTGTGTGTGTGTGTGTGTGTGTGTGTGTGTCTGTGTCTGTGTGTGTGTGTGTGTGTGTGTGTGTGTGTGTGTGTGTGTGTCTGTGTGTCTGTGTGTCTGTGTGTCTGTGTGTCTGTGTGTCTGTGTCTGTGTGTCTGTGTGTCTGTGTGTGTGTGTGTGTGTGTGTGTGTGTGTGTGTGTGTGTGTGTGTGTGTGTGTGTGTGTGTGTGTGTGTCTGTGTGTCTGTGTGTCTGTGTGTCTGTGTGTCTGTGTGTCTGTGTGTCTGTGTCTGTGTGTGTGTGTGTGTGTACCTGGTATTCCCTACATTATGGGGACAAGGATAGATTGTGGATGCCTGGAAGGCTACTCATCACACCATTGTGAGGCCCACTCAGAGGCACTCTGGGTGGGCATAGAATTCAAATTCCACCGTGGTGGAAGTATGGAGGTATGGAAACCTCCAGGCTGGTTTTGTCAAAGTACATCCCAGGACGCACCATCACTCTATGGGAGAAAGACACCCTGGAGGAATTTCCTCCATGAAAAATGAATAAGTCCCAAATGGCAGGGTTCGGTGAACATCCATGCTGTCTGAGCACCTTCTCCAGCTCAGGGAAGGTGGCTCGTTCCCGGTCAGGGACATTTTTTTGAAAACAGCTTATAAATCATACTAAGTGTTTTGAAAATGCAGAAAGTTTTCTGTGATGGGTAGCTTTAGGGGTAGGGTTAGTGTTGGGGGATAGAATATACAGTTTGTACAGTATAAAAATCATTAAATCTATGGAGAGTCCCCATAAAACATGGGAACTAGTGTGTCTGTGTGTGTATAGACTCTGCATATAGATATATATATGAGAGAGAGAGAGAGAGAGAGAGATACCTATTTATTATTTATTCAAACGTATATTTATACTTTTATATAAAAGTGTGTGATTATATATACCATATAGTTCTGAATGCTTTAAAGTGGAACCATCACTTCAACCAAGCTGTAGACTAAATACAATAAAAAAATGAATCAATAACAATATATAGTAATAAGCAGCAATATTTTCAACTACATATTTTTTCTAAAACTTTTCAATGCATAAAAAATGACACATGGACACATTTCAAGTGATGATGATGCAAATGAATTCATGAATCAGAGCTTTGAATCATTCATCACCGTCAAAAATACCGTGCGACAATCTCTAAATAGGCTGTGTGTGTGAGATTGCCAGAACTGCTGCAATTATGATCTTCTGTAATGATTTATTTTTTCTTTTCTTTATTCACTCTAATGACAATGAGGACAAGCAGAGAGAAACAATAAACAAAATTACAGACCAAGAGCCATGATATTACACTTACATAATGATCAATTTGTAGATTTAATAAACAACTGCATTCAATAGAGCTCTGCCTACTCTGTAAATAGAGAGTAAAGCACACCCAGAATAACACCAGAAGAGCCCTCCAGCTTTAAACTTGTCTTTAAGGGTGTGTCATCATCTCATGTGAAAACACACTAATAAATACAGTATTCATATCCTACAATATTTCAAATCATCACTATTATTACTATTATCATCAAAACGACCATTACAGTCAGAATAATAGGCAAGAAGCCTTTAATCGTGTCTGTATAAACCACATTAATGATGATCATTTGCTTTTGTGTGTTGTGTTGTTACTCTCTTCTCACTTTAGCAGTTGCTATGCGTCAGTGTTTTTCAACATAAATTACAGACTTGGACAGAGTGACCACATGGTCATTAAACTGCTTTCCAGTCATCAATGAAGGGAACCACTTCCGTTCTAGTGGCTCAGAGGCCTTTTTGGCGTACTTAAATTAGGAATTGTTTCAAAAGTGAAAGGTTGCCGGTGTGACCCCAAAAAGCCCATTTAGCAAACCTGTTTTATATCAGTAAATGACGCAGTGCTGCTGGAAGCTGTTTCAATGCCTTTTTGTGTAGGTGATAGGGTAGATCTGCCATATGTGTAAAGATGAAATCCTGATGCTTTTGGTTTTGAGGACTTTGCCCTTCTATATGCACTGCCAGGTCTGCTTTAGGTCAGTCTACTTTTGACCTGATTACAATCTTATTAAACCCGATAAGTTCAGAATACTCCATTTTTGTAGACACCGATTACCTCAAAAAATGTAAGTACACTGCGTTCCAAATTATTATGCAAGAGACAAATTAGTAAGATTTCTGTACAATAAACATTCAGATTTTAGTTTTTCTAAGAAAATGTTTGTTTGTTTATTTATCCATGTCTTTTTAGATAACTGGTATCAATCTCAGACAAAGTAATTTGCCAGATCTATGGAAACCATACTTAGAGGTTGTTCCGCATTATTAAGCAAGTCACAGTTCTCATGCAATATGGGGAGGAAGAAAGATCTTTCTGAAGATGAAAAGCATGAAATGGTGCAATGTTGTGCAAAAGGCATGAAAACAATTAATATTGTGTGAAACTGAATGATGATTTGTGAGTGATTTAGAGCACAGCAGAACTCGGTCAGATAAAGGCTTATTATTGAAAGCTCCTGTCAACAAAAATTAATTGTATTAAAAGGGCAGCTATAAAAAAGCCAGTGTTGAGCAGCAAACAGGTATTTGAAGCTGCTGGTGTCTCTGGAGTCTCAAGAAGCTCTCCATGCTGGCTGGCAGTTGTGCGTAAAGATGCATTTTAGACACCACTAACCAAACCTAACAAAGAGAAACATTTACAGTGGGTGTAGAAATACATGAAGACTCATTTTTAAATAGTTTTATTCACTAACTAATGCCGTACTACAGTGGATGGTCTAAATGGATGGATTTCTGGATGGCCACCACGTTCCAACAAGACTGTGACGTCAGCAAGGAGCTGGCGGGTGATGATTTGGGCTGGAATATTGGGAAGTGAGATGGAGGGTATTAAAATGACTTTTGCAAGATATGTGGAGTTCATAACTGGCCATTTTCAGCTATGCTATAAAAAGGAGGATAGTGCATAGTACAATGCACTATTGTACAATGCACTATGCCCTATCCCATGCTGCAAAAAACACCACAGCAATAAAACAGTTTGAAAATGTATTTCTACACCCACTGTAAATGTTTCTCTTTGTTAGGTTTGGTTAGTGGTGTCTAAAATGCATCTTTACGCACAACTGCCAGCCTGTATGGAGAGCTTCTTGAGACTCCAGAGACACCAGCAGCTTCAAATACCTGTTTGCTGCTCAACACTGGCTTTTTTATAGCTGCCCTTTTAATACAATACATTTTTTTGACAGGAACTTTCAATAATAAGCCTTTATCTGACAGAGTTCTGCTGTGCTCTAAATCACTCACAAATCTTATGATAATTCGATAATTTCCCTTCGGTTTCACACAATATTAATTGTTTTCATGCCTTTTGCACAACATTGCACCATTTCATGCTTTTCATCTTCAGAAAGATCTTTCTTCCTCCCCATATTTCATGAGTACTGTGACTTGCTTGATAATGTGGAACAACCTCTAAGTAGGGTTTCCATAGATCTGGCAAATTATTTTGTCTGAGATTGATCCCAGTTATCTAAAAAGACATGGATAAATAAACAAACAAACATTTTCTTAGAAAAACTAAAATCTGAATATTTATTGTACTGAAATCTTACTGATATGTCAATTGCATAATAATTTGGAACGCGGTGTAAAGCAGCTCAATTTTTTAAAGTAAACAATTAAAAAAAAAACAATTCAGTCAAACTGATTTTTTTTTTTTTATTTAGTTTTATTTAATGTTAAAGTCCACTGTACTTAAACTATTGTTTACCATACGTACTGTAAGGTTTCTCATTTTTAAATTATTTTGATGCAGTGGTTGTAAAACCCGATCAAACGTCAAAACCCAAAAGTAAATAACTCAAATGTTATTTTCGTAGAAATTAAAAACTTTATTTTGTATTACACAAACTCACTATTTACAATTTAATTGAAATATTGAATAAACTAACACCTAATCTTTATGATTAGAATCGCCAACACACACTACAAATCGTCGACATCACAGAAACGCCCTTAATATAACAGAACAAAACATTAACACGATAACACATCTTCCCCTTGTGCAAAAACACACAAAATAACACTCCGTTTTAACATTTATTCTCTTTATACAGTGTGATGCAAAGCATGCTGGGAACATGAAATCTGCTGCAACTCAGTTTAATGTTGAATGGATTCTTCTGATAACATTGGTTAGAGCAACAATGTGACATGGATGACGTCACTTTATGTCGCTCAGTAAACTTAAAGATAATAATTTAAGTATAAGGATTTACTCAAAAATGTTGAGCTATACAAAAATAAAACTAAACTCCTCGTTCAGAAAATTTAATGGTTTTAAGTTGAATCAATGATTTAACAGACTTGAATTGGTGTGTACTCAATCTTTATAAGTTAGTAGTACTGTTCGGGTTTACAGTGTGGCTAAATATGATAATGATATGGTACCTGTTGATATCTGCAATAAAATGTGTGAAGTGTGTAATTTCTACACTACCAGCACCAAAAATGACTTTATTCAAGCAGGTTCCCACATATTCCCCCATCTGCCATTGGTTGGTCAAAAAGATAGTTCCACCCCCAAACTCGGCTCTGTCTATTAAATGCCGCTCCATTTGAAAGCAGGTGATGGCGATTTAGCGGTAATCAGGGAACCGGCTTTACTGACGAAATGCGCATGACAAAAGCATTCGATATATCGCCCAGCCCTAATTTTAACATAAAATAATTACATACCTCATCTTTAAGATCCAATTAATTCTTTAACCAATTTGCTGTAAAATATATTGTAGTAACCAAAATGTCTGCAAAAGGCATCCACAAATATTAATAAGTAAGATAAAATGACAAAATAAATATGACAGAAAGATTTGGAAAGTGTCTTAAACTGTTCATAGATCCCATATTTATTATGGTTTAACAGTAATAAATAAAACTATTGCTCCCATTGTTCATTTTTCAGCAGTCCCATAAGGCTTAACAGACATTAAGGACATTAGTGACTAAACCTTTTATTATCCTACAGCAGAACAGAAATCCAAAAGAGAAAATGCTGATATGCTACGTTACAACATGTTAAACTATGCCACGCTACTATGCTATGATATGCTGTGCTCTGTCTACCATTTCACAAATTTCAAATAATAAGCATTAAATCGCATGACCAAACACAAATGAAAACAAAAGCACTCACCAATGAGTCTCGGATGACTTCACTCTTATAAAAATCTGGAAAAGGAACAGAAGCAAGTTAGAAGTCATCCAAAAGCTTTTAAATGCAGCGTGACTTACAGTTTACACTATCATTCACAAGTTAAATTAAAGACTTTTATTCAGCAAGGACACATTAATTTGATCAGAAGTGACAGTAAAGAAACTTATAATGTTACAAAAGATTTATATAAATGCAGATTCTTTTAACTTTATATCCATCAAAGAATCCTGAAAAAATGTATCATGGTTTCCACAAAAACCACAACCAGCCCAGCTCTTTCACTACATTACTATCTATAAGGAAAGGGTATATTGTGAAAATTACAACTATATACATGGCCATTCATTTTAAAAGAGTCAGTCTGAAAGGTAGTTTTGAAAGCCTCATTAGTTTAAAGCTGCTTTGCGTAACTGTTGGCTTTTAATATCCAACTGCAAAATACACAGAAATAACCAAGTACACAAATAGCAGATTGATGTCCCCAAACGTGTGAAGCATAAACACTTAAGGTGCTATCAAAACATTGCACTGTTTATTTTAGCAGTCTGATCAGCTTGACAACAGCTCAACCAATAGAGTGAGTTTGGGGGTGGGGCCATCTCCTTGACTGTCCAATGGAAGACAGGGTGAATGTTTGGATAAACTGTTTGAAAACAGTCACTTTCTGCAATTTTGTTTAGTGTCACTGGTGACAGAAATTACGCACTGCAGCTTTAAAGGATTAGTTCACTTCAGAATTAAAATTTTCTGATAATTTACTCACCCCCATCTCATCCAAGATGTTTATGTCTTTTCTTTCTTCAGTCGAAAAAAAATTAATATAGTGGACTTCAACAGGGTACAACGGGTTGAAGGTCCAAATTGCAGTTTCAATGCAGCCTCAAAGGGCTCCACACGATCCCAGCCAGGAACAAGGGTCTTATCTAGCGAAACGATAGGTCATTTTCTTAAAAAAATTTAAATATACTTTAACCACAAATGTTTGTCTTGCACTGCTCTGTGCAAGTGTAATCACGTTGGAAAGGTCACCTGTGTCGTAGGCGAAAGTACCAATCCAGTGTCTACAAAGGAAGACTAAGTCAAAAAAAAGGTAAAACAACGATGTCAGAAGAGGAGAAAATTAGATGGATTTTCGCCCTACCATGGTACTTCCACCTACGTCATGCATGACCTACAGAATGTGTGGCGGATCGCAAGAAGAACATTTGTGGTTAAATAGTATATGAATTTAAATTTTTTTTAGAAAATGACCAATTTTTTTCATTAGACAAGACCCTTATTCCTCATCTGGGATCATGTACAGCCCTTTTTAGCTGCACTGAAACTGCAATTTGGACCTTCAACCTGTTGAACCCTGGTGTCCACTATATGGAGAAAAATCCTGGAATGTTTTCCTCAAAAAAAAAATTATTTCTTTTCGACTGAAGAAAGAAAGACATAAACATCTTGGATGACATGGGGGTGAGTAAATTATCAGGAAATTTTAATTCTGAAGTGAACTAATCCTTCAAGTACTAAATTAAGTGAACAATCAGAGTACCAGCCAATTCAGCTGGCATCAGTCACCTCGTGATATCTGATCTTCCTGGCAGAGGTGAAGGGTGAAGTAAGTGTCCAGTAGAGGAGAGCCATTCTTGTTCACAATGTTACGGGCCGCTATGCTCCGCAAGTGACGTAAACGCCTCTGTTGGGACAAAGAGAGAAAGACAGTTAGTAAGAAAGACAATCCAATTTATTTTAACATGCCTTTCAGTCTTTTTTTTTTTTACTTTACTTTCATAAGCTATACATCAACAGGTCTATGCAATCATCAAAGGCTTATGTAATCATCAAGCAGTAAAGGTTTTTACACTTATGCAAAAAAAAACATGCAGTAATCTTTAATTCAGAAGGAATACGTTTATGATGGTTTTTAAGAATGCCAATTTTTTTTAAGTTGCAAATAAGAATACATCATGACATATATCTCAGATATTTCTCAGGATTTTTTCCAACTTGGTGATGATATCAAGTCTCCCCTTTACTGGATCATGCACACACTGAAGTCTGAATGTTTTGCAGTTCTATTTTCCATCACAAGCAACTGACAGTGAACAGGAACAGAGCAACACACAGGCATTGTGAGTCTCACGTCACTAGTCACTATAAAGCCAAGTCCTCCACCCTGACCAAAACATGGCATCACTGCTGCACATTGGGCACAAATCCACTGCTTTGAAGGAGCCAAAGGGTGGGGGGGGGGTAGTTGGTAGGGATGGAAAGGTTTAACATAAGAGTTTTTGTAGGTTAAAAAGGAAAAGATACCAAGAAAGTCTGCCCATAAAATAGGCCTACGATATGACCGCAGAAGGGATGTTGCCTAAACAACTAGTCCACTAATTGGTCTTAAGGAAGTCTTGTGTAATTTCACAGGTTTTGGGTTCACTCGACCATGAATGAATTTCTTAGGAGGCATTTACAACTTGCTGCTAATGGCACAAAAAAAACTGTTCAAAAACCATAAGATTAATCAATTAATTTATTCTAATTTATTATACATATTTTCAATGCTGATAACTTAAAGGTGCCATCGAATTGAAAATTGAATTTACCTCGGCATAGTTGTGAAAAAGCTTTGCGATTGACTGTATGAATAGCTTTGACAAAATCTAAGATATATTTTTACAGACTGCCGAAAGCTACAGAAAAAAGAAGCAAATGGATCGCTGCAATTCACAGAAACAACTGGACTCCAGGCAGAGAAAATTGAATTTGCAGTTATTATTTTTTGTCAAAATGTTGGATTTTGGGGTAAAACCAAACCCTACTGTACTGTTAGATATTGAAATGACAATTCATCAATGAAATATTTACCATCTTATATTCTGCATAATTTGGTGTTTTTAAATGAACATGACAAAAACTATACAAGTTTTAGGGCTGGACGATATGACGATATACATAACATTGATATAAGTAATCACTCCGATAAAGTGTTCACTGGCAGATTTGCTTTATGTATTTCGCCGGCTTCAAAATCAGGCACATATAAATGTCAGGAAACACTGGCTGCATGTCGATATTCATGGATTAGGTTTCTTTGACATATTATATGGAACACTTTTGAGCCCAACCTTTAGTGTAATCGTTTGTTTTACTCGTGTTTTCGCAGTTTCCCCTATTAAATCCAGTCATGCAGCAGGTTCTTTTGCCACTCAGTCCAGCTGAGGGAGCAATGCATACCCTCTATATCAGTCGACCAATACATGAAAAAACACAGCATTATTCTTTATATATTTTAAGAAGGGTGAACCATCATAATTGCGTTTCTGTGACATTAAAAACCCTTTAAAAAATAAAAATAAAAATAATTAAACAACTCTACTACAAAAAGAACAACAACAAAAAAACCTTGTGACCCTAATCTACACAACATGAGATGGAAAGTCCAGAGTTCCCATTCACAAGAGCAAGATTTATGGCACAGGGCCCCAGCCATTTCAATGAAACACTTAATCTGAGAGTTCAGCAAACTAAAGTCTTCACCTGACCAGCTTTCATCACAACCAGCCACAAAGATTTTCCAGCGCCGCCCGTGAGGCATTAAATACTAAATCTAAGTCATGGGATGCCCCACTGGATTATTGAAGCTACATAAACAACACCACACTTTGTTCAGTTTTTCCCCCATTTCTGTCTTGTTTTAGACAACAAAACACTGAGGAACTTTCAGTTTGTCCCAGACTCTGAAATGGAGAGGTTGAGTGGTAAAATTTAGTAGGTTAACAGGCCACTTAACTAGCACGGGAACAAACAAGCTAGTGTACGATCAACTTTCCCTTATTAGGCAATTTGCAACTGTTTCAAACAGCTAAAATGAAACCGAAACATCAAGCATGACTTCATTCTGAATTTGATAAATCATATTACACCGAACAAAAAATGCTCTTCTGCTGGCAGACAAATGAATGATGTTCATGGGTGTGCCAGAGGTCATCTGTAGTCCATAACAGTGGCCCGGTAGAACTTTGCCTCAAGCAGTAAGAGTGTCACAAGTGACTGTGTGACTGCCAAAGCAATTGGTGTCATAACCATTTCCAGTAAAATAAACTTCAGACAGGTGTGACAAGCTCAAACAACCCACTATCATGTGATAGGGACTTCACATTTGGTTTCACATTTCAGTGTTTCTGGTAACAGTGTATTCCATTTTTAACAAAAGCAGAACTGAGGCCCATTGCATGAAGCTGGTTTCATCTGCTACCCAGGTAAATTTGTCTGAGCAAACTCTGGTTTAATATTCAGAGTTAATCACAAACTCTGGATCAATATTGAGTTGACAGAGAACGTTTATATTGAGTTTTGTGAGCATGATGAACCTGATCCAAAGAAGGTTTGATTTGTTTTGTCAACTCTAAACCTAATCTGAAACTCAGAGTTTGTTCAGCTAGCTTTGTGCAACAGGAACTCAAGGAATTTAAATCTACTAGGTCTGAAACCATTTCTTTACTAGTTTATGTCTAAAATTTAGTACTTGTATTCAGTATTGGACAAAAGCAATGTTCATAACAAAGGGTGAAGATGCCAATTTTCTGTAACACTTTATTTTAGGGTCTTTTAACTAGTTGCTTATTAGCATGCACATTACTAAAATATTATTTAAAAGAATACTATTTATTAGTACTTATTAAGCACATATTAATGCCTTATTATGGATGACCTTATTCTACATTCTTAATCCTACCCAATACCCAAACTTAACAACTACCTTACTAATTATTAATAAGCAGTAAATTAGGAGATTATTAAGGGAAAAGTCGTAGTCAATAGTTTATATGTGTTCCCTATATTAAAGTGTTACCAAATTTTCCTATGCCGGACATCACTTTTGGCCACTACTGTATATGCATTTAAAATTTACAGTCTGTCTTTTTCTTTAAAATGGATAAATATAATGATGACTCATCCTGCACTACACAGACTTTTGTCCAATCATATGCTCTCAACAATGCGAATGTCCTTTCCCCTCAAACTAACTGCTACTACTAGGTAGCAAAGCATCAATGATAGCTGTGGTGTAGCTTTAAACAAAAAAAAAAGTAGAAAAAAAAAAAAAATTATATATATATATATATATATATATATATATATATATATATATATATATATATATATATATATATATGAATGATGTATTCCATTTTTAACAAAAGCAGAACTGAGGCCCATTGCATGAAGCTGGTTTCATCTGCTACCCAGGTAAATTTGTCTGAGCAAACTCTGGTTTAATATTCAGAGTTAATCACAAACTCATATAAATTTAGTTTTTTCTGATAAAAATTGTTTGCAATTTATTTCATATTTTTTTTAATATACATCAACGATTATAAAATAATAATAAAAGTAGTAGTAGTAATAATAATGCAAAATTATTACTAATAAATTGCAATATTGAACAAAATTAGAAATACTGC
This sequence comes from Chanodichthys erythropterus, assembly GCF_024489055.1. Taxonomy (NCBI): domain Eukaryota; kingdom Metazoa; phylum Chordata; class Actinopteri; order Cypriniformes; family Xenocyprididae; genus Chanodichthys; species Chanodichthys erythropterus. The sequence goes on along the minus strand of NC_090230.1, from coordinate 41,732,560 downwards.
AATATTTCACTGTAAAACAAAAGGAGGCATGGAGCATTTAAAGTTTATCTTTTGTTGACAACATGTAGTTATCAAATAAGTGCTTTTCACTACAAGTTGGTGCATGTTTGGTGCATGTTGCATTTGATAATCACACCAAGCCATATCACGATTTCGGTTTTATTTGAATTAATCATACAGCCCTGAATGAAACCCTGAAAATATACACCTATTACGAGCATCTATCCATGTATGCATTTGACAGCATCTATATTACCGCTATAAACTGCAGCAGGACATGGGAATAATATACTAATGGTATAATTAGATTTAGAATATTCCCATAGCCATTAGTATATTCTCATGTCCTGCTGCAGTTTATACCAGTAAATATTTTATGTAAAAAAATGCAACTAAATTTTAAATATTTAATTTGATGACGTATTATATCATACAGCAAATATTCAGTTCTTTGTGCAAGAAACCACTCTTTACTTAAAAAGCCATGCTACAACATAACTCCAGCCCCATGTTTGCACCATTAAGTAATGCAACATTTCCCGACACAGAATGCCAAGTCATCAACGGACACTGCTTAACAGGAAAACCTGTGATCCCCAAAACACTTCCTGAGAACCAGTGACGACTGCTGGCTATCATTCCACATAACTGAGGTCTACACTCTCAGCTAGGACAGATTCAGAGCATGTAAGTGCACAGTGTGTATTGCAACACTGCAATTGTTACAACACACACAATCACAACCACTTCATAATAGCAATCTCAAGCATTACATCAACGCTACACTACATGCAATTTTTACCTGACATGTTTTAAAATCCTTAATTGAAGACTTTTTAATTAAAAAATAAAAGTATGTTAATACAAACTAAAAAAATAAAATAAAAATGCATAATATCAACATAAACATAACTGTTTTCTCATCAGTAATAAACTGTAACATGAAACGAAATGAACCAAACATTCATAACAAGGGGTTTTCTTTGCAGAGCCCCCAAACAATGTGTGCCTATGAGAATGTATGACATCATTTATAGTCACTTATGTCAGGGCTGTCAAAAAGCTGCCGTGCATTTGAGTTAAGCACAGCTCACTCCATAAGACAGCACCACCACTACCTTCCGAGCCATTTTCAAGGTCCTTTAAGCATGAATAATAAATATTAGAATGCTGTCTGATCTGTTTAGTATTTGTGTTTGAGTTTGGAGAGCCACAGTTACAAGACCACACTGCACTGTGAAACCTCTCTGCATATATCTCTGGTATATGAACAAGCCAGCGCTTTATTATCAACACAGTCTCATTTGTTGCTTCTGACATTTCTATTTCAAATCCCACTGCATTCATAAATGTTGACCAAAGCTTGACTGGACATGGAGGCCCGGTGTTATGATCATCCGGTGACATGTGACACATGCACACAAAGATCCGCTAGATATTCACACTCAATAAGCACGCACATACGGAACATATGGCTGGATGCTGCAGGTGTACCTGTTGTGATGTGAGCTCCACATGCAGGACTCTGGAGGATGTTGCTCCGGGGTTGCTGCTGACAGCTCCAGCGGACACTGAGAGATCCCGACCGGCGATGGAGTTCATCCTTCTACGGTACCATAGGCGATAGCCTCATTCAGCCATACAACTCAACCCCATCAGCGAGAAACTCCCGGCACGAAGGTGTCAGATTCCGAGCTTTCTTCACAAGCGTGCAGATTTGTATTATAATGTACATTAAGCACACTAAACGCAGCTACTGAGGTGCTCACGGCGGCATAAACAAAGTAAGTCTTGCCTAGGAAGCCATTACCGCGACCTTGATCGGCAAACCCTCGCTTCGTGCCTATTGGCTGAGGAAGCTGTCACTAAAGCATATGTTTGGTGACGTAAATGGATACTATGAGTTGATTGGTGTAGAGCTTGTCAATCGAAAGAAAAAGGGCGGGAGGAGGCCTTTAGAAAGTCATGCTGCGCTCTGCGTTCGTACAAATATGAGGAAGTGAGGGGCTGTGTTTGAGTAACGTGATCCCAACGGGCGGACCGCTCAATGAAGACCGTTTATTCTCCCATTCAAATGCATTATCTGGGTGAGAATTGCATTGATATGAGCATAAAATATATAGTGTGCAATAAAGCGAGCCTGTTCCACGTACTTATAAAACGACAAAGGTAGAGTGGATTTTTTACGAATATTTTTTTTATTATTACGAATTAATTAATCAGTATATTACTTTTATTAATTAATTAATTAATTAATATATAACTTTATTATTATTATTATTATTATTATTATTATTACTACTATATGAAGCAGAAGTATCCATGAGGCACAAGAGGGCGCCATAGCCCAATTTAACTAATAAGCCAACTTATAACCTATTCCTTCGTCCTTAAAAAATAAATGTAATATGAAAATGAAAATAAACATGAAATAAAAGATGAAGCATTGCCCATAAAATTTAAATAAATGTCAATTATTGGTAAAATTATTTTAAAGGATTTTGAAAAAAAAAAAAAAAGTGACCTAGTTATTTTCTGTTCATTTTGAACGAATCGTTCATTTTATGTTTTTTTTTTTATTGCTATCAAAAAAAAATTTTTTTTACATTTAAAAAAAAAAAAAAAAAAAAAACTTTCAAATATTTTTTAAATAGTCCTTACAGACTAAATTATTAATCATGCATATGCCTACAACAGAGAAAAATAAAGCAAAATAAATTAATAAATTAGATGTATAGGGTTAAACAAGACCATAATGGTTAAACAAATCATAAAATTTCCTAGATTCATAACTTTTAGCAATTTTAAGGCCTCAGTTTATAGGGCTACATTTGTGAAATAAAGATTTTAACATAAAAGTAAAAAATTAGTGACCTAGATAAATAATCAATATCTTTTATTCATGGCTGTGTGCCCCACCTCACTAATATAAGCCAATCAAATACAAGGTCCCAGACAGTTACACTTTTGTGCCCAAATAAGGAGGCATCTTACAGTTTGTGGGCCCTAGCAATTGATTTTGTCCACTCTGTTTGCTTTGTTAATATGTCTGAAACTTTACATGCTTGATGCTACTGTGAGAAATCTTATAATATAGGCTACCTTAAACATATCCTGGGTTTGTCTGTGAATGTGAATTACAATGTGTTATTTGGTTTATTAAATGCTTATTTGATTTTTTACGAAAGTAAAATAAACATTTATTATGTTTCATTTGTGAAGGGAATATTGATTTTGTCATACAGCCTTATTGACTGAATAACTATCTTACATGACCCATGGACTTTGGAATAATAATCTGTAACTGTTGCATAAATCTCTCATTTAAAAAAACAAGACTGGGTTTAAAGACAGGAATAAGAGAACATTTGCTGTTAGTGTCAATCAAAGAGAGTGTTGTGGCTCAAAACAAGACAGCACATAGTAGTACTTTTCCATAAATGTTTATTCTGAAAATATACAAAAGTTTAATTTAAAGAATCAGGATTTCATGGACATCAATGAAGGCTGATATAAGGATGGACACTGCAGCATTTATTGCATATTCACATCTTAAAAGGCGATAAGTCACAATCCTTGGTCGAATGTCAGCATGTAATTGCTTATTATCCACCAATCAAGAGCTACAGGTCCTCTGAATCCATTTAAATACACAATCACTATAAAAACTTTATTCTCTCAGGTTAAATATGATTGCATACATGTACATACATTTTGGCACTTGAATTCAGGTTAATTTCTATTCAAAAAAAGGCTTGTTTGATTTGGCTTGCAAACACATGTCTCTCCAGCATTTGCTTTTGAAATAAAGGCCTGATCCTTGTAACTGGGACAAAATGTTGATGTCATGTAAGGCTACATGGTGAAAACTGATCTTATTTGAAGGCTACAACCTCTACAACCATTTGCTTGAGCTTAACAAAGCATGTATGTGCAACTTATATATGCAAAATTAATACTTCTGTGGTAAATTATCAATAGTGTTACAGAAAAATGACCAGCATTCATTAGTATTCTGATAATACTGTACCATCACACATTTACAAGTATTCATTATCATCTTCACCTTCTAAAATTCACGTTTACCTCCTCTTTTACCTTTGAGCTATGATCAGATGGGATCATTTTCTTAAAAGCAACTTATTCCAACTTATTTTTCCAACAACTGAATCACAATTTTCCTTTTTGGTTAGTTTCTATATAACGGAAGGCCAAAATCAACCTCTACTCTTTGGTTACACAACCACCCTTTGGCTTTTCGGCAATAATTGCATTGCTTGTGCATTAAAAATAATAGAATGGGGCAAACACTTATATCTAGTACAGAATTTTAATTAAATACATTACTTGTAATATATATATATATATATATATATATATATATATATATATATATATTGCCATATATTGAGGAATATACGTCCACCAGCTGAGAAATCTAGATTATGCTTGGCAGCAGTCTGCGAAGTACAGTATTTATTGCGGATTGCCACCCAGTGGCGATGAGCAGAAGTGACACAGGCTATGTTCCCTGCAACCCGTGTACATTTCAGTACAGTACACAGTATTGAATGAACAGAAACCGAATTGATTTCCTTCACCTTCTCTTAACAGGCACTTTGGTTGGGAGGCAGATGTTCCAGAGTGTTCTTTTATAAAGTTATTATTATTCCTCAATGCTTCCTTTCATTGAATTAGAAGGGTGTCACTCTCATTTAGACCAAAACGAGTCTTGTAATTGTCAAAGAGAGACTTGAGGGACCTGATGTACATGGCATGGTACATATCTATGACGTCCTGACTCGGCTCCTCAATTTTTGGAACTGTGATGGGTTCACCAACTGTAGAAGAGAAAAGTATTTTTTTAAAGTTCATCCACAGTACATTAAACGCTAGTTAAACCAAGATCATGTCAACACATGTCTACATTTTAACCATTAATGAGCTTCTGATGTCAGCAAATATCGACCGTAAGCTGAAAGAGCAGTTTTATCAACACAGAGACTGTCCTTGAACTGTATAAAACTATTTTTAGGAATGTCCCGTTATAACCTATGCAGCATTTTTTAATGCCAGTTTAAAGTAGAATTTCTAGTAGAATTTAAAAATACTAGTGCTGTCCAACTGATTAATCGCAATTAATCACATCTAACATAAAAGTTTGAGTTTACACAATGTGTGTATATATTAGATATATAGATATATATTTATATTTATATATGTAGAAAATATGTCCATAAGACATCTGTTTGGTTACAAATGTGGTGTTACTCACCAACAGTAGTGATGGGTTTGCAGTAAGGTACAAAACCCCATGACTCTGGGAAGAACAGTCCACAGCCATGAAACAGGCATGGGGCAAAACCTAAAATCTTCTGAAGCCTCTTTTGAACCGTACGCCACCAAGAACCATCATCAAAAATCAGCTGTTTGTACACCTCATTCTCACCAAACGAGTAGACGGGCACCAGATCAGCACTGAGATGGGGACAGGAAGTTAAAAAGTTATCATAATGACAAAGACATACACATTTTAAAATACAAAGACAATCTGCAATAGTTAATTTCACTGTTCAGTCATAAATTAATTACGTCATAAAATCTTGTGAGACAGATAAGTCATGTTTTTGGAATGTATTCAAAAGCATTTATTTATCCTCTAAGCTTCTTTGAGATTTGAGTAGTTAGGGATTTTCTGTGTATTATGCATTGCTTTGTAATGATGTAGTTCCATTAAAAGCAAAAATATTGGCAGAGATCTTGTTGTTTCTCCACATTTCTGATCACAAAATACTGGCTTAATACTTCACTCCAAACTGCTTTGCTTATTTCTGAAAGATTTCTGAAGGCACCTGCAACAACCCTCCTATCAGAGAGCACAGAAACTCAAGCTACTACCAGCATAAACCTAGCCTCAACAGCACAATGAACTTGATCGATTTGTTTTTGCAGAGTAAACAAGTTGGTGCTGAAGTAAACAATGCTGGGAAGGTGGTTATTTGCGGTTCTCACCCTTGCTTGAGGGCCAGTCTCACAAAGCCTTTGCGTTTTTTCAGCGTGACGGAGTTCATCCCTGGGGCACAGTCCAGAGATTCTGCAGCCCCTCCGATCACGATGACCACAGCGTTGCCTGTACCGTTACTAGACAGTAGGTAATCAATGGAGTTTTGATTTACTGGGCAGATACCTGAGAAACAGAAGGGTATAGTGTCAGAACTTTGGTGAATATTTATATCAAGGTTTCCCAAACGGGTTCATGTAGGAACTGCACAAACTCCACAAAAAAGTAAAACAAAAATAAATAAAACATTTTAAAATAAAAACAATATTTGCATTGAAATGTTGCATTGTTTATTCGTTCGCTTCATTTATTTAATTAAACATGCCAAATATTAAAAATAAAAAGATTACAACGTAAAAGATTATTGTTGTGTGCATAAAGATAAAAATGCTTGGTGAAATCCGGCTTTTCTCGTAGATGGTCTGCTCGCACGCTTTAACCTTGTGCATGAGCAGATCTGTTTCCTCGCTAGATAAGTGTTCTGTTTTTCCGCTTGCAAATTCCGCCATGTTAATAGCGTTATGCCCCAAACACACCCATTACTCATTACGAGAATAGGGACAACCCTTTTAGACTGGACAAAAGTAGATTGCACTTGTGCTGTGCGCTTTAGATCATGCGCTTATATCATTAAAATAGGGCCCTTAATCTCACAATTCTGACTTTAGAACTCGCAATTGCATGTTATAAAGTCAAAATTGTGCGATATAAACTCGCAATTCTGAGATAAACGTCAGTCATTTTTCCCTCACAATTTGACATGACACGCAATTGCGAGTTTATATCAATTCTGACTTTATATTATATTATATTATATTATATTATATTATATTATATTATATTACATTATATTATATTATATTATATTATATTATATTATATTATATTATATTATATTATATTATATTATATTACATTATATTATATTATATTATATTATATTATATTATATTATATTATATTATATTATATTATATTATATTATATTATATTATATTATATTATATTATATTATATTATATTGGAATTTTGGGGAATTTTTTTTTTTTTTTTTTGACAGTTTTTGAAGAAACTATTTACGTTTGTTTCTTATAAGAGAGTTGAAGAATAGTCTATCAATCAGTGGGTACATAGGGCAGGTTTCAACAGACGTTCTTCAAAAATATTGACATCAGCACATGCAGGGCTGTATCCCCCTACGCAATAGGACAAAGCTCAGAGGTCCTTGATAGACTGCTGGATTCTTATCTACACCACAGAGAGGACACCTATGGTCCTCTTTTTAATCAGACAAAAAATGTACTTTATGCATTGAGAAAGTTTGCTCTTCACTCACTGGCAAGCATTGAATGCATGGTTTAATCCATAAAATGAAACTAATATCCAGCTATAAGTACCTCCAGACATCAGGTAATCCCTAAACACTGGCAAGCGGAAGTTTCCAGCCAATGTAGCAAGAGATGGCTTAATTCCGGGAAACATCTTGGAGAATCCTGTAGCCTCTGTCCCAAAGTTACAAAAAGCACCAAAACAGAAGATGCCATGAGGATGGTAGCCAAAAATGTAGTTTCGGCTAGGAAGCAGGTTATTCGTCTTGATGAGCTGCAAATAATCAGAGAAAAATGCAGCAGGAGTTTAGTTAATTTGCATTGTTTACTATGTGATTATACAGATAGGATGTGATGCAAAAAATCCCAGTGAAAAAAAAAATTATTAACCTAACTAATTAAACATCTTCATTTGAACTAACAGCGATATTTTGCATTAAAAAGACTATTTTCCTAGGTTTAGGACATAGGTCAGTAATGAAATACTTTACCAAGTAAAGGCAATAAATGCTCTTTACTCGGACACAGTTACAGTACACCTGTGTGTACATTATATTGTCCACGAACACATTTTCTTATCAGGAATTACCATTAAGCACTTATCTGCTGTCCTAATATATTATTTTTAGCAGATAATGAAGGATTGGGTATTAATGTTCACAGCAGACATTAGAATGGAGCAACAGTTAGCATCTACGAGGCCCCACAGTTTGGCACGCATGTGATTTGCAGATTAATTGCAAAGTTTAACCATCATAGAATAAAACTTCATCATTTGCACGTTTTGTGAATTTACACATTCAGGCAATTTTAAACCATCCCTGTGCAAGAAAAGCCCCCCTCATAATTTTTTTCTTGCTGAAATATGATCCGATCCGTGATTCAAAAACTAAAAAATAATCCAAACCTTGACTTTTGTGATCGGTTGAACCACTAATAAGAACAGTTAATCAAACAGTCTGTGTTACATAATGACATTAATGGATGGAAAAATCAATGGTTTTAAGACAGATGCTGTGTCGGGCAAGATTGTATAACTGTCAGGATGTGGCTAAGAGAAAGTCTAGTCTTTGGTATATTTGCTGGAGCAGTTGCCCTTGTTTTTGACTCAAAATCTTACATTAAAAAAAACATATTTATTATACATCAACTTAATATTATTCTTTCCACAATAATATGTTGTAAGTAGTTGCTGAGACAAACTGTTGCCAAGACAAGATTTCTGTTGTTCACCACAACCAATTCTCGTGACCAACCCGTTGCGAATTCTGTGTGAAGAAATTCCCAATTGCGTGAATCCATAGATAAAATGAATGTTCGAACATTCGCAGAACAATTGCAATGGCAAATGTGACCACACCTTAAGGGGTTTTTAGTGCATTGCTCTGCGGTTGCTAAGGTATTCTGGGTGGTCACTAGGTGTTTGTTTACTGGTCCTAGTCAAAAGCACCCTCCAACGATCTATATTTTGCAAAAAAAAAAAATTCTGTCATCATTTACTCACCCTCAAGTTGTTCCAAACCTGGATGAATTTCTTTTTACTGCTGAACACAAAGAAGATATTTTGAAGAATATGGGTAACCAAACAGTTGATGGGCCCCATTGACTGCCATAGTATTTTTTTCCATACTATGGAAGTCAATGGGGCCCATCAACTGTTTGGTTACCCATATTCTTCAAAATATCTTCTTCAAGTTTGGAACAACTTGAGGGTGAGTAAATGTTGACAGAGTTTTCATTTTTGGGTGAACTATCCCTTTAATGAACCCATTTTCTCAGCAAATTTGTTTCTAATAGATCTGATGTTAATCATTCTTACACCTACCAAACGCTTCATTACAAATTTTAGTCACTGATGATGACCTTATTTCTCTTCACTCTTATCACACGCAGCTGGCACACACTGTAACACTAGGCAAAGTGATGATCTCATCATGTGACTAAACACACTACGTGTACTGCGAGGTAAACGTCCAAGCCAACTGGCACAGGCAGGGCATTCCCTTGTGAGTGTCCTGACTGACTACTTTATATTTATATTAAGGCTTGACTATGCTTTTAATTAAATTTGATTAATTTAAATTAAGATTTGCACTTAAATAGTATTTAACAACTGATTTTATAGAGAAGTGTGTCAGGGGTCACAGTTCACTTTTATTCTCATTCATCATGCAGATATCTGTTTTATTCTAATCTGTGTTTGATAATAATGTGGTCTGGCTCATAATTTAGTGTCAGTAAAGTTCCCGTTTCTATGGAGTCCTGTGCTCTGGTTCATATATCAGAAGTAAGACAAAAGACAAACAGAAAAACAAGTGCTTAGTGATTAAGCTTCTGCTGATCAGGACGAGCAAAGTCTAGCAGAGATCTTACAACTCAAGATCCACCCAACCCAACAGGAATGTCAAGGAGAGAAAAGAACAGGATGAAACTAATGGCTGATAAAATGTATTTTTTATCTTTGCCCCTTTGTACTATTTAAAGTTATCAATGAATATTTACGCATTTCATGCGGGTCAGAATATGCAAATTACACTATACCGTTCAAAAGCTGGAGTCAGTTTTTTTTTTTTTTTTAAGTAAATTAATACTTTAATTCCACAAGGATGCATTAATTGACAATAAAGACTTACATTATTACAAAAAATATATTTTCAAATAAATTCTGTTCTTTCTATTTATCAAAACATTCACAGTGTATCACAGTACACTGAAATGTATCACAGTTTCAACAAAAATATTAAATATAAACACTAATAATAATATGAAATGTTTCTTGAGCAGCAAATCAGCATAGAATGATTTCTGAAGGATCATGTGACACTGAAGACTGGAAAAATGATGCTGAAAATGTAACTGTGACATCACATGAATAAATTACTTTTTAAAATAGAAAACATTATTTTAAATTTCAATAATATTTCAAAATACAAAATATTAAAGGTGCTAAAGTGGATGTTTTGTTTTATACATTTTTGCAATATTACTTGAAACTGTCTTTACTAACTGATAAAAGACTATTAATTAGGTGCACTGAAAGGAATAATATTAATATACATAATCTGTGCACGACGTAGGGCCTTAAAAACATCAGCCAATCGTTTACACGATCATCGCGTAAGCCCTCTGGCTTGTCAATCACTGCCATGACGTTCCTTGTGAGAGACGAGCGCGGCTGCGCGCTCCAGTAACTTTCCACACTCCACAGGCGCCGCATGCAATGTTTTTGTCAGGAGACAGGAGTAACAACTGCAGATTATGAGTTACCTGCGGTGAGTCCGACATAAGGAATCCACTAACACGACACAGCGAATGCCGGTGGTAAACACTCGTGTTCCAATACTCGTGCACGAGTATTGGGAGGTGTTCCCTTGAAATGAGCTGTGAAGGAGGGGGGATGTTCTTACGCATGCGCTCATTTAAAAAAACTCACTAACTCAGTCGACGAAAAGATCCTCTTTAGCACCTTTAACGTTTATATAAATGCAGTTTGAGTGAGCATAAGGGACTTCTTTCAAAAACATTACAAAATCTTACCAATCCCAAAAGTTTGAACGGTAGTGTATTTGCAAATTAAAATCTCAAGATGTTGAACTGACGTTGTATGGAAAAGATGTGCACGAATATTACATTTTCTGAAAGAGAGTCAAAATAAATAATGATAGAATCATTTTTGAGTGAACTGTCCCTTTAAATCTACACTTAAACTCTTCAGGACTCTATAAGGATTTACAGATTTGCACATTTTATAACTCCAGTTTAAGGCTTATCTTTGTATTTACCTATAGTATTAGCTGTTCGGTGTCTAAGCCTTTTGAATTCTTATTTTCTCAAACTGTAATGTTGTATAAGCCTCAGTCACTCACTCTTATGGGAAAATAGTCTCTAAAGTATGTCCAGACAGTCCAGTTTCTCACCCAGCTCGATCTACGGCCTCCTAAGATAAAGATGTTGGAACATTAACAAAGAATACAAATGCAAACACAGTCAGAGCAATCATCCCACACTTCTGAACAGATTGAATCATTATGCGCTTTAATCATGGAAGACTGAAAACTTTACCTTGTTTTGGGGTGTTCCAGTCATAGATGAGCCAGGCAGTGTAAACGGCGGCAATTACCCAGCAGTCTGTGCAAAACATGTACATCAGCAGCAAAGAGCAGCCAATGCCTAGAAGAGCAAAAGGAGTATTTAGAGTTGACGTTTCATAAACATTCATAAACAAAGAATTCATGTAAGTGAGGCAACACAATATCCTACATTGTAAATTCTCTAAGCTTTCGACTTGTAATGAACTTAATTGTTCCACTCACCCATGGCAAGAAATGTGATGACAAACTGCAGGACGGAGATCACCTGCAGATGTTTCACGATCTTGGATCGTGTCAGCCAGGGGACGGACGGCAGGTCATGTAAGGCAGAGAGGATGCTGGAGCCTGAGCCTACACGGGATTTAAAGGAGAATTGGAATTACCCAGCTTAATGTTGTGGGAATGCTTGTTCTCTGCACTAAGGTCTGTCTGAAGCCTAGGAATAAATGTCATGCATATCATGACTGTGAAAATGTGATGATATGATGTCAATAAAGGGTAGTAACTCCCAAAATCTCTGAAAAAACTCTCAGAGGATGTATCAACATACCAATAGTAACCAGTTGTGTGGTTAAAACTTGAATATGCGTTTTAACAGTATTATATCCTAATAATGAGAGAACACACCCAACACCGTTATACCTCTAATTCATTATTCGCAAACATTTTACACAGTCCAAAAAGCCTCATCAAAAAAGAAAAGACATACAATACTGAAGCACACATAAACTTCCCTTAGAATCACTGAGATCAGATCACAAGACAACTTAATCCCATCTTAACAGACTGAAAATAACAACAAATATCTGACACACTGTGAAGTAAGACACTGATCCTCATGTAACACTCTTATCCCTCTCATTAAGCAAACAGGATGGAGACTTTTTAACCTCAATACCTCCATGAATCTAATTAAACTATGATCACCTGATATATTTATAAATATATAAATACTGTAAAATTAGGCTATATAGAAATGTATACACACACACACACACACAATAATGAATGGATTTGAACAACAAGTTAAATTAGCTTAGGTCTACTGCAATTATTTCACCTTTTTGTTGTTTTTACTTACCCTTTTTGACACCGGAATATGCAGCAAGTATGGTCTTCATGGTTGAGGCACGAATGATAAATTAAACAGAATAAATCTCGCTGGTGGAAGTTGAGCTGCTCTACAGCATCCCTCTCTGCACTGGCGTCAGCGCGAGCTCACATGCGCGCGCCTGTCATTTAAGCGCCTGGAGGGGAGGAGTATAGAAAGCGCTGTCAATCAAACTGAACCGCCTTCGCCTTCAGAAATACAGACGTTGTCAACAGTTGTCAAGTTTTTATTTCCAAATAACTGTTTCTGTCTGATAATAGCTGGCTGTAGCTGTCAAACTTACAAGGCTCCACGCTGAGAGAGTTGTCTCTGAGTGGTTATCGCTTCATCTGATCTGGAGGTTTTAAAGGTTTGTCAAGGTAAACTGGACTGGGATGGGCGCCCAGCCAATCAGGTTTAAGATACTTTAGCCCCTCCCCCTGACTTTATTGACCAACACTGATTGTCCACTCTTTATAAAAACATTAATTGCTCTTTTTTTTCTCATATATTTTAAATTTATGGCCTGGTTTAGGCCTGGTTTATTTAGGACATTTAAGTAGCTTTTATAAACGTGTCTTAGGAAAAAAAAAAAAAAAACATTAGGCTACTACTACTAATAATAATAATAATCTACTTTGTAGGTCATTATACAAAACTTCAATAAGCCCCAGAAGCTAAAAAGTATGGAAAAACTAAAAGATAGGGGGGAGATGAAATAAGATAGAAATAGCAGCCTGCCAGACTGAATGTCCATTAGGAATATTGGCTGTTTCATAATGTCCCAATTTTAATTTTTCACAATGCCAAGGCCAGTGTTGCTTCTGCCAATGACCTTCATTGCCCCGTTCCTCTCGCAGACTTGGCCACCAATCAGATGGCAGTGAGTTAACTTTTATTGCTATCTGATCTTCAGCTGCTCAAGCATATTACCAACTGCTTAAAATTCTTAAATGTGCTGTATTTGGTGTAATTCATGCTATGCCTTGTATAATATTATATAGCATATTATTACTTGCAAACCTTCAAGTTTTCACAAAAATACCCATCTAAGAAACATGTTTACATGATTAACATTAATTATCAACATTACTTATTTTGATAATGTCAGTTTAGTCAGTCATATATTGTCATTTTTGTAAACATTTTCAGAAATTAGAATAGTAATTTTCAATTATAAATTTGAGCAGCTTGTTTTCTTAAAGTATTGAAGTTATTAATCTGATAGTTCTGAATAATAATTTAAAATATTGAATTGTCTCTGAGCTTGATACCAGATATCACAGGTAGAACATGCAGGTAAAACTGATAATGTACTGATAAAGTACAGTTTTTAATGTGTACTGAGTGCAAATAATCAGCCAACTTGGATGAGGAAATAAATTTAGTCTAGACGGTAAATTTGTACAGTACCAATATCAAAGGTCCACTTGGCTGAGATCATTTAGCTGGACTTTGAACCTTGGTCTATATTAGACAAATCCTCATTTGTTGGCATTAAATGAAGCACTGATTTACAGATTACAGTAAATGCTTGTAAAGTAACATACTTGTATGTCTCATATTATAATCTGAAGGTCAAATAGATATAGGGATAATGTTTTTGCAGTTTCTGTATTATTTTTATTCTTATATGTTTTACAGCAGCATGTTTTTGTCCTTTGCAATAATGGTCATCCACACTGCATGTATTAACCTAGCGGTGTCAAATGCAGATAAGGTGTTGTTGAAATGATAAAAAGTGTACTAAGCATCTGGTCTACTTGTACTTTGCTCTTTTGTTCTACAAAAATATCAGATTTTTTTTTTACAGTATATCAAGATAACACACATCCCATATCAAGATTATGATTAAGCTAGAAAATCAAGAAAATATTCCTCTGGGTAGAAAAGCACCTCAAAAACCCCCCAAAAAAAAAATGTTTTTACAGGAAATGTATTTACATCACATCTACTCCAGTGCAATATAAAAAATAAAAAATAAAAAATAAATCACCATTCATGAGTATTGAAGACTACCTCTAAGAACTCTATAGGCCAAACCTGATGTTACACAACTGTCTTGAACACCAAGATGAGGATCATAATAGGCTCAAAGTACATGAATTCCCCAGTGTCACAAAAAAACCATATGTTTGTAGACATACACACCTCCACACACATGGAAGTATGCATGCATGTTCCCTACCCCATATCAAGATGTACACAAAGATTACTGATTCCAGGTACAGTCCCTATCATGCACAGACCTGAGAAAGGCTCTCATTAAAGAGCAACTGTCTCTGCTATTAGACCACTGAATAGATGACCTATGGAGCCTCAAAAGAGACATGGTGATGGTAAAAAGAGAGAGAGAGAGAGAGAGAGAGAGAGAGAGAGAGAGAGAGATTGGAGGAAAAATTATATGTTAAATTATAACGGTTTTGGATTCTTTCGGAAAACTTTCACGTTCGCGTATATACACACACACTAGTTATTAGTTCATCGTTTATTACTTACTACTGATATATATTTTTAACTATTTTTGGCTATTTTTAGTATATTTTGAAACATTTATTTTTCCATATGGGAGGATAGAATTAGACAGAATACAAAAGTATTTTTGAAACTAGGAATTAGGTTAAAACCAACAAAAAGCACACATGTACTTAGACATTTAAAAAAAAAAAAAAAAAATGTATTGTATTTTTGCATTTGACTTTGGAAACCTTGAGAAAGTCTTCCGATAAAAACTTTGCGCCAGCAAATTTAAGCGATGATCCTGGGTGTTACACACAGGGCATGAGACATGTCATTCAGTGCATGTCTAATTTGTCAAACCAAAGCTTCCAGGATAGTGAAACACCCCCTTACCTCCCCTCTAAACCCACCATTCACGAATGAGACCTATTTTATTCTGTACTATAACCAACTGCAGAATCAAATCAAGGGTTAACCTCCGACCCAATATTCTCATGCGTTTCATATTTGCACTATATTTGAACCAATGACATAGCAACCAGCCAGTTTAATGACTTCCATGTCTTCCATGTCTTCATAACAGCCATTGTCCAATGCTGACCTTTAATCGTGATGTCCATCTCTGGCACTGTTTCTTTTGCATGTAAATGTCCATCTGTCCAAATGCAATGGTCAAAGCCTGATTTAATCGGTGTGGACATCTGGTCACCCTATGGTCATTACGTGTGTAGTCATCCTGGTTGTGAAGAAATTTGTCCTTTTTGGCATGACCAAGTCTTCTTTAAACCAGCATGCATTGTGAAATGTTTCTGACTGATGGTGCAAGCTTAAAATACTCTCATGGGACAGGGATGCATTTGTATGTCTATCTGATGTCAAGACTTTCATATTTTACATCATTAGATGAACGGGTTTCATCTTAACTTTGTCTCACATGTTGTAAAGGCCAGAGACCGTTTCACTGCAATCCTCCTGAGAGATGCAATCGTCTTTTGGGATAAAGTGGAGAAACTTGGTGGCTTTGTGTCACTAGTCATTCAAAAAGACCAAGACAGAGTAGTAAAACTGGTGTAGATTTATTCAGACACTCTGTTGTGCTTTAAAGCACATACAGTAGAAAATACACTGTAAAAGTTGAAGTGAAGTTAATGAAGTCAGGTTGCATTTGCTATTTTACATAATATTTCTGACTTAGAATCAGTTAATCTAGATGTTACAACATGAAGCATGTGAATTTTAATTTACAAGTCATTTTTTGCAATGTTGAACTGCTGTAAATTACAAATTAAAGTACAACCAAATGATTGTAACTGTAATGTTGTAATTTATCAGGAAAATGGAATGCCTATATTATTTTTAACAACTGATGTTATATAGCAAAACAACTATGTTTTAAATGCTCACAACACACCACTGAAACTAAACTACATACTCTCTTTCTGTCTCTTTCTCTCTCTCTCTCTCTCTCTCTCTCTCTCACACACACACACACACACACTCAGAGTTGTTTCAGTGATACTCTCACTGGAACACCAGGTGTGTGTCTTCAGGTACTCCATAATTTCCTTTGTGTTCCTCGAACAGGCGGGTGAGTTCATCCATATAGCGCTGGTGAAACACATCCAACTCTTCTGCTGTTGGTTTCTCGTTTTTCTCTACTGGGATTGGCTTACCCACTTAAAGAAACAATACATATGTTAGCTTCATAATTGACAAAAGTGAAGTGATTTTTGAAAGCATGTGTTGCAATGGATGGACAGACAGACAGACAGACAGACAGACAGACAGACAGACAGACAGACAGACAGACAGATAGATAGATAGATAGATAGATAGATAGATAGATAGATAGATAGATAGATAGATAGATAGATAGATAGATAGATAGATAGATAGATAGATAGATAGATAGATAGATAGATAGATAGATAGATAGATAGATAGATAGATAGATAGATAGATAGATATGTGAGGCCCAGCAATCGATTCTCCTCACGTTTGCTGATATGACAGTCTCACATTTCTCTAGGGTTGCCTTTGCAACAGTTTGGACCTGCTACCATAGGCTAAAAGTGGTAACAGATAAGACTTGTGCATTGGTACAGTAAAACAAATAAATGGCTAAGAAAAGTAAGAGAGGTCATTGCGTCTGATTAGGTTAGGCTAGAAAAAGAAATTAGCACATAATATGGCTTTGATTTACACCTAACCCCTGACCTGATATTGATTATATTTGGCTAATATTTGATTGTACTTACCAACAGTGTTGATAGG
The DNA here is from genome assembly GCF_024489055.1 of Chanodichthys erythropterus. Taxonomy (NCBI): domain Eukaryota; kingdom Metazoa; phylum Chordata; class Actinopteri; order Cypriniformes; family Xenocyprididae; genus Chanodichthys; species Chanodichthys erythropterus. The sequence continues at coordinate 41,715,256 of NC_090230.1, read as the reverse complement.
CTTTCTGTAGGGCATTAGGCCAAAGCTGTACTGGAAAACACCTCGTGCATGGAAGAGGGGCAGAGAAACGCCCATAATGCGTTGCAGACGCTCTTGAATATATCGCAGCCAGGTGCCACGAGGGTTCTGAACCTGGTCAAATAACTCATTCTCTCCAAACGAATATATAGGAACCAAATCTGCACTGGAGGAGATTTAAAAAAATATATAGATTTTGAACAAAATTCTTTGCTCTCGTTAATAAAATACATGCACAGAAAGTGAGAAAATGTGAGATAATGTATGCAATCATTATCACAAAATAAACCCCAACAAGAAATGGAATTAATAAATAGACATGAAACACTCATTTGAGTTTAAATGTAAAATATTAAAAAGATCTGACTTTAGAATCGAGTATTCCAGAGACAAGTGTAATAGTTACAAAATATATGTATATAAATTATAAATGTTCTTTACTCTGCCTGATCACAACTGTTAATATACAATTAACTTTTATTTCATGTCCAATTTCTTAATCAAACTCTTTAGCGTAGGTCAAAGTCTTTCCATAAATTCAGCACTATTACTTGTAACTGCAAGTTGCACAAGCTTGTATTTCAGAAATGACCAACTGTTGCTCAAGAGAACTATCTGGCAAAAAATAACTGGCAGAAATACAACAAGAGGCTGCTGGATAGCCTTATATGCTATTAAATGATCAGGAAAAAGCAGCTGCTTACCCATGCTCTAACGCAAGCTTAATGAAGCCCTTCTTATTGGCTAGGTGAACAATGTGTTCACCAGGGTGGGCATCCAAAGCCTCAGGGGCACCACCAACTGCAATGACCACAGCGTTCCCACCTTCCTTCCGCCGGAGCAGATAGCTGGCACTTTCCTTGTCTGATGGAACCAGGCCTGGAATACACGCACATAAAAGTTGAAGTTTAAAATAAAATAAAATAAAATAATTATGCTGTTTATACACTGTATACATGCTGGGTTGTGTATGGACAAACCTAACCGTTGGGTTAAAAATTGAATTTAAAAAAATAACACAACAGTTGGGTTTGTCCATATTTGACCCAAATTAGGGTTGAAACAACCCAGCATTTTTTAGACTGTACACTTTTTTTGCCCATATGCAAATATTAAAAATATTTTATCTTCAAAATATAAAAACATTAATATTATGATGCATTTTATCTTACAGATTCACTCTTAGAAGGTTTAAATGGTTTTGTCAGGCACTTCATATAGAATTTTAGGGGGTTCTCATCATGAGATAATTTCATGGATTTAGTTTTAATTCATTTAGTTTTATTTTGATTAAATTTTATGAATTAAACAGCTTGTAAACAAACTTTACCACTAGAAACAAAAATAAAACAGAAATAATCCATTAAAGCTGCAGTCCGCAACTTTTTTTGTGTTAAAGATTTACAAAAATTATATAATGAGAATATACAACATAAATCCATTTTCCAAACCGTGTTTTTGTCTTACCCTGAATCATTATGGTACACTTATAATAAGTGTTTATATTCGGACTATTTCAGACCGGACTGGTAGGACTCGCCGCAGAGTATCACAGTAACTGCGTGACTCGCCATAGACATACAAGGTGAAAAGTAGCTCCGGCTAGAATGTTCCTCCGCAAGACGCATGCAGTTCTGTTTATTAACCACTAGAGGGCCAAAAATTGCGGACAGCAGCTTTAAACATAAAAGTATCATGCAATCATTAATACAACAATTTCTCCTTCTATAGAACCTTTTTGGCAATAAAGGGTTCTTTAAAACTGAGAACCCTAGAGTTCTATATAAAATAAAAATAATAATAATAATTTGTTACATTTATTTAGCATTTTTCTGGGTACTCAAAGCACTTGATGCATCAGCAGCCATATTGTGCCAGAACGCCCACCACACACTAGCTTATTGGTGGAGAGGAGACAGTGATAAAGACAATCAGTATATGCCAGGGATGATTAGAAGGCTAAGATGGACAGATGCAAGCCCATACTTTTTTTCGCCCTGGGATGTTTTATAAACGTCTCATCCGAAGGACGGGAACCTCATTAAAACCCACCTTGGCTTTTTTCTAAGAGTGTGACAAAGTTTGTTTATCACATGTTAATAAATATACATATTAACAGTATTCTATCCATTCTACCTGCAGACATAATGTAGTCTCTGAAGAAGGGGGCTCTGAACCAGAGAGGCAGCATAAGAAGGTTGCTTTTCAGCCCAGGGAAGAGTTGTCTGAAACCTGTTGCCTCTGTGCAGAAATTTGTAAATGCACCAGCCACAAGAATACCATGAGGATGGAAGCCCAGCACATAATTCTTCCTAGGGTCCAGATCAGCTGTCTTCACCAGCTAATAGAGATAAAAAAAAAAAAAAAAAAGTAAAGAAATTAAAATAATTTAAGGATTTGAAAGAATGTGAACAAGTTTGATAATGTTTCATTCATTTCTTAAAAGGGCAGCTGATAAAGGTCAGTGATCATGTGCTGATCATGTGCAGTGCAGTCCTGTATGTGGTTCTATTATGATCTTTCACGCTGATCTAGGATCTGCTAATACCCAACTATTACCAATCACCAACTTGAAATCTTCAGCACAATACTAAAACTATACCAACAACACAGAACATTAACAGTCAAAACAGACTGAATTGGTTTGTGTTTGAGGTAGATTATTGTAGCTTTTAAAGTTCTAAGAAGTTCTAAGAACCAGAATCAGAATCACCAACACACTTTTTCCAAGAAAAACAAATTTTCCTCTCTAAGGAAAAGCGGAAGTGCACACTGCAGTGTGAAACATGTTTTCATAGACTTTGAGTGATCAATATCCATTCTGCCCTCAACATCCACCAAAAGCAAGAGCTCCGACCGTGAGAATGGTGGTGAATTTAAGTAATTTAATGAATATGAAAAATATAAGTAGCCTACTTTATCACAGCGGTATACTTATTCCTTCGACGTTTTCCATCAATGGCGCTCTTCATAGCTGCACGCGAAAACAATTGCTGCATTCTTGGCGATTTGTTGTATAGCCTATGTTAGTTTTTTTTTTTTTTTTTTTTTCTTAGCCTCAATATTTCATGTTCACATACATTTAAAATACAACATTAATATAAAACAACATTATCTACTTGAAAATCACAAGTTTAATTCAATGTGTTACTTCTTTGAAAAAAAAAAAAATTAAAAAATTAAACAATTTTTGAATGAAATTGTTTTAGCTTTTTTCAAGTAAATCCTACACCATTTTTTCTTCTTCTTATTCAGTGTAGCCATGTAATAGGCCTAAGCAGGATAATGTACAGCCAGCTGGTCATTATTGGCAAAATAATACCCATAGAATGAATGCCTATGCCACACTCAATATACCAGGATCTGCCATTTTGTTTAGTGATAAGTATTCTATCTACTGTGGGTGGGTTAATTATTAAGGAACTACTGTTCGACTAACTACTGTTTACTAACACCGGAGATGTGTTTTTCTGACAACCATGTACATTTCTATTGCTACCAGAGACTAACCAGAAGAAAGCTGCATGGATGGTCATTAAAAAAGTAGAGGTCTTATTGCACAGCTGACATTTACTGTCTTATCAGGTTAGGAGTGTAAAACATTGATGTCTCTAAATCCTAGTTTGATAATGCCCAATTAATCACATGCTGTTTTTTCACCATAGGGTGTTCCTCAAGAAAAGAGACCAAATTTATTCCTATCACACCGAAATGAAACAACACTGCACTTGTGGAGGTAGGTTCTTGAAAACTAAGACACCATTTTCTTTAAGGTAACAAAATTTCCACCATGCCAGCTTCAATATCCACGTGCATAAGCAAAAGTCTGCTTATTCCAAGACCTCCGAGCTCTCCTTTCAAATCAAGAAGTTGAATAAGGAAAATTTGTACCGGTGGTTGAAGCAAGGTTTCATCTTAATCAATTATTCACTCTGAATACAAATGCTCTGTTTAGCTTCAGCAAGGGCTCTTTAATACTAATGACGCATTTAGTCAGATGTTGTGTCTCCTTCAGAATCCTGGGACAAACCAAGATTGTATGGTGAATTGACAAAAAGGAAATTTTCTTAGAAAAAAATGCAATTGTTAGTAAATGGTTTGAGCACTTTTTCCATGATACAACAACTGAAACAATCATGAAAGGAAATGGATAGCCTTTTAAGCAAAATCAAAATAATTACAATCACATTAAATCATTAACCTTCAACGTTAAGTTGTTTTGATGGGTATAAATGGGTATTTTTGTCTTTCTTCAAGATCATGGCCATGACCCTTTTATTGAATGAGTTTAAGCCCCCCATATTATTAACAGTTACCGATTTACTCTGAACACAGGGTGTCTTCTGAGGCCACATGCCTTCTCTGTTGTTCAAAAGGTGAAAAGTCATTATGGACAGATACATACAGATAAGAGACATTAGTGTATCAACGGTTTAATTACCAGAGTGATAACATTTCCCTGAAATCCTAATCAAATCAGTGCTGTTTTGATGTAGCCGATGCACTCACTGTTAAGACAATTTTTTTTTTTAACAATAATGATGAGAATACAAAGTATAGCGATATTGGCCACTAAAATAGAACTTAAAATAAAAAAAAAATTTACAGACAAAATCTGCAGTATACATTTTCCATTGTAATATATTTTAAAATGCAATTTATTCCTGTGATGTTAAAGCTGAATTTTCATTATTCCAGTCTTCAGTGTAACATGATCCTTCAGAAATTATTCTAATATACTGATTCTGTGCTCAAAAAACATTTCTTCTTCTTATTATTATTATTATATGATCAGTTTAATACTAAAATATATTTAATAAAAGTATATATTTCTTTAAAAAAAATACAATATATGTAAAGTTTAGGGTCAGTCAGTGTACATATATATAAAATGATATGTGTATCTGTATATACACATGTTTGTGTGGGTAGGCTGTGCCTTTTTTCCAGACAATGAATAGACACTAGATGGCAGTACTAGACTGAAAACTCATTCTGTGGGCCTGCAAATCACTGTTTATCTGTACATTTAAATGGTTTTGCCTTGTTTTTCTCCCTGGAGTAATAACAATGTGTTGGTTTCAGTTGGTAAAAGCCCTATTATACTGATGCAAAGACAGCAAAAAGATTGACAGCAAAGAAGACACTGTTGATATATAATGCCATTCTGTAACCTATGTAAATAGGTTACAGTTTAAACCTTAAATCTCAGAACAGACTGGTCAAGTAAAGGTAGCTTATATGACAGTATCATATCTGTTTCTGATCCTATTTAAATTCAAAACAACCAAAAGACATAATGTTGCTATGCATGCTTCAGTAAGTCTGCCCACTCACCTTTATGGGGAAATAGTCTCTCATGTACTCCCACACACGCATACGGCACAGAAAGGGCACTTTTCTACCTCCTCGTGAAGGCGTGTCCCAATCGATGTACCACCAGGTGGCATAGAGCACACTGATGAGCCAGAAACGAGTGAAGAGCAGGAAGAGGAACAACACAATACAGCAGGGGGCTGCAAAAATGACAGAAAATAAACATACAGGATGCACAAATGCACAGACATCAGCACAAATACCTTTACAATCAGGATCTTTCCAACTTAAGACTTTGACCTGGAGGTTTTGAACTACAGTATGTTGGTGCTTTGATCAAGGCCTGCACAGTCACATACAACAAAATACATTTGCTTAAATACCTTTTCCCCACTTTTTCCAAACCTAGTGATGTGTTTTCAAGAAAGAGGCTTTTGTGTGAGGTTATGTTCTTGATATCAGCTTTTATTCCTTTTAAACATGAGAGCCAATGGATAAATCACAAATCAGCATGAAACTGCACAATTTATAGAACTGTATCTAAATGCATCTAATTTCTTAAAGGAGCAGCACTTTTTGAATGTTTAACTTTAAAACTGATAATTTAAGTATATATAATTACTTTAAAAAATAAAATAATTTACCTATTGCAATATGTGTAAGAATACAGAATACAGATCTGTGATTAGATCTCAATCAAGGTCAACAATTAATGGCTTTAAAAATTAATGACACTAAAAATAAAAGTAATGAAAGCGTGCACTTACCGAGGGCCAGGAAAGAGAAGACCCACTGCAATACGACAGCAGTCTGGATCCTCCTAACCAAAGGCACATCAGCCGGAGCAAAACAAATCTTCATGTCTAAACCAGAAGACGGCAAGAGCCGGCGCAAGGCTGAGAGATCTTCCACTCGGAGGTCAAAGTCTGACACCATGTCTTGGCTTGTCCTTTCATCTACTACCACCTTATCTGATCATACACTGCAAGTGATAGGATTATCACCCAAGAATACCTTGATATTACACCAGTGAGACTTTTGACCCCAGAGGCAAAGAGCTGTGCAAAATTAGGCCTTACAATATGTGCATGAAAAGAATTGATTAATGCAAAAAAAAGTAGCTTTTGAGTGAGTCCTGACATGCTCATGATGTCATTTTATATTAGGCCTAAGTAATAATCTTCATTTAAATACTTTACAATACAATTAAATACTTATGAAATGCCATAAAACCTTTACTCACATATTAGAATGTAGCTGAACTACTGATTTGAAAGGGTTAGTTCACCCGAAAATTAAGATAATGTCATTTATTACTCACCCTCATGTCGTTCTACACGCGTAAGACCTTTTTTCATCTTCGGAACGCAAAATAAGATATTTTTGATGAAATCTGATGGCTCAGCAAGACCTGCATAGACAGCAATAATACTTCATCTCTCAAGATCCATAAAGGTACTAAAAACATATTTAAATCAGTTCATGTGACTACAGTGGTTCTATCTTAATATTATAAAGCGACGAGAATATTTTTTGTGTGCCAAAAAAACCCCGACTTTTTAACAATATCTAGTGATGGCCGATTTCAAAACACTGCTTCAGAGCGTTATGAATCTTTTGAGTCTAATCAGTGATTCGGATCGCGTATCAAACCGCCAAACTGCTGAAATCACGTGACTTTGGCGTTTCAAGAAGCAGTGTTATGAAATCAGCCATCACTAGATATTGTTAAAAAGTAGTTATTTTGTTTTTTTGGTGCACAAAAAATATTCTCGTCGCTTTATAGTATTAAGGTAGAACCAATGTACTCACAGGAGCTGATTTAAATATGTTTTTAGTACCTTTATGGATCTTGAGAGAGGAAGTACCATTGCTGTCTGTGCAGGCCTCGCTGAGTCATCGGATTTAATAAAAAAATATCTTAATTTGTGTTCCGAAGATGAACGAAGGTCTTACGGGTGTGGAACGACATGAGGGTGAGGAATTCATTACATTATTTTCATTTTTGAGTGAACTAACCCTTTAAGTGTCATTCAAGCAAAGATGCATTAAATTGATTAAAGTGATAGAAAAGACACTGATAATGTTACAAAAGATTTATATTTCAAATGAATTTGAAAAGTATACGTTTTCTCAAAAATATTAAGCCGCATAATCATTTTCAACATTAATAAGAAATGTTTCTTGAGCAATTAGAATGATTTCTGAAGGATCACGTGACACTGAACACTGGAGTAATGGCTGCTGAAAATTCATTCAGTTTTGCCATCACAGGAATAAACTAAAATAGAAAACAGTTATTTTAAATTGCAATAATAGTTACAATATTACTGTTTTATTGTATATTTGCACAAATAAATGCAGCCTTTCTGAGCATAAAAGCCTTCTTTCAAAAACATTTAAAATTTTTACCGACCACAAACTTATAGCCTATATATGATGATGATGATAATAATAATAATAATATAACATGTTTTAACTATTTTTGAGCATCTCTTACATCATTTCCAACAGCTATTATGTCTTCAGGACTCTACTTTAGTGGGCGGGGAATTGAGCGCGGTCCCGCCCATTGCAGACGTTGCGTGATGATGACAGTGGCAGGTGATTCAGCTCCTCTCGATGGATGCTGAGCGGAGGAGGCGCGCGGGAAGGAGGGGCTGCTGTGTCTTCACAAATTCTCGTATTGTAACGAGCGCAAGGGGATCAGGACGGAGCTAAACCAGAATATTCCACAGATTAAACCCCTCAATAACCCGTAATGCATCTTTTAGAGTGTATTTGTGTCCTGTCATCTTTGACAACATCGTTTTAAGGAAAAACATTGCGAATCAGACATTTTGTGTAGCGTATCTCCCGCGAGGCTCGCGAGCGCGTTTAGTTCCACAAACTGAATACAAAACAGCTTCGGGGAAAGGAAGAGATTGGCATAACAGAAGGTAAGACGTTGGCAAACCATCATGGCATGGCCCTGTATCTCCAGAGCCTGCTGTATGGCTCGGTTCTGGAACCAGCTGGACAAGGCCGACATTGCGGTGCCGTTGGTTTTCACCAAGTACTCGGACGTGTCCGAAATGCAGCATCTTCACCTGCAGCAGCCCGCGCAGAAGGTCGCCATAGAAACGCAGCCGCTTCACAACGACCACGACGCGGTGACCAAAGGACCTCCAGCCCGGGATGAGAACATCAGCGGATCTGTGATGCGCCAGGACTTTAAACACTGGAATGTTCGCCCGGAGCCCAGCTGCAAGCCCAAGAACGAGTATCATGGCCCTGAGATCCCTTTTAACAACGAGACCCAGTATCAGAAGGACTACAAAGCCTGGCCTATCCCAAAGAGGGGAGATCATCCTTGGATCCCCAAGCCCTCTCCGACCATCTCAGTGGGCAATGAGCGCATCCCTGATAGATCCAAACACACAGAGATGATGGACACTGGGGTGGAAAAGAGTCAGATTGCTGACAAGGTGCAAGAGAAGGAGATCCTGTCTAGTGGAAGGAAAAAGAGGCAAGCCAAGAAAGTGACCATGGCTTCTGAAAGCAAAGCTGACATGAAGTTGGATGGGCAGAGCGTAGGGGATGCCACCACTACAGAGGGAAAAGGGAGGGCAGCTGTGGATGCCCTCAACCGGCAGATCAAAAAAGAAGTCACCTCTGGCAGCTCCTACAGGTAGGCCCATGGCTGATTATTAATGTACAGTTGTGATTTTCCACTAAGGGCCCTCAAACTTCCAAGGAGGCCCTTGGGATGACTTAAAATGATATAAAATAAGATAAAACAAATTTTAAAATAAGTTAAAAAATCATGATATTTTTATTTGAATTCACCCCATTTACAGCTGTTTTTCTTTCTTTTTTTCTTTGAAGAACTAGAATTCCCAAG